>NC_134085.1:198475749-198715880 GCF_000715075.1 Nicotiana tabacum | reverse complement strand
ATTGGGAAAAAATCACGCGCTTACAATAAATAATACCAAATAATAACAATTATTCTAAGCTCGAATTCTTAACCCTGAACCAGTGGTTCTGGGTCGCAATCCCCAGCAGAGTCGCCAGAGCTGTCACACCTCCTTTTTCCGCACCCGAGGGGCGCAGAGGGAGTTTTTTCCAATTAAAGGACAATCGAAACGGGATTTATTTATTTATTTCAGAGTCGCCACTTGGGAGATTTAGGGTGTCCCAAGTCACCAATTTTAATCCCGAATCGAGGAAAATAATGACTCTATATTATATTCTGCGTACCAGCAATCCGGATAAGGAATTCTGTTAAACCGGGAGAAGGTGTTAGGCATTCCCGAGTTCCGTGGTTCTAGCACGGTCGCTCAACTGTTATATTTGGCTTATTTATCTGATTTTTTAATACAATATGAACTTATGTGCAAATTTATCTTTTAACCACTTCGTTAATTATTATTATTAGGAATGTGAACGTCGCTTAAAACATGTCTTTGGACTGCGTCACATGAAATGCACCCGCAATCCGGAACATATCTTATTTGACGTTTTGGGATTTGGATTTGGGTCGCATGAAATGCACACCCCGAGTTTTAAGAAAGTAAATTATTAAACACGCGCCTAAAAGACTATCGCGTTATTATTTTTAGGAAGGCCACGAAATTCACTAAGCGGCCCTCCTGAGTTCTAAGTAATTTAAAATAAGTATTTACTGAGGGCCCCGCAATTTGTATTTTTATTCGGCGAGGCTCATCTCATTCTTATTTTAAAGGATATCCTATAGCAACTACGTTTCTTGTCGTGTTTGTCTCTATCAATCGAAAGCAGTAGATAGTCCTAATTAATTAATGCTTGCAAGTTATTTTATAACAGAATTCGGAAATGCTAAAATCAGGAACAAGGCTGCGCGCACAGTCAGTCGAATAAATAATCATGGGCCCAAATTCGACCCATGCGTGATGGGCCAAACCTGGGCCACTGCTTTGTTCGAAGCAGGCCGGCTAGGCCTATTTTGGCTTGAACTCGACCTTTATGGGGTTGAGATTGCAAGTTTGGTGTTCTTTGTCTTAGCAGGTGGTTTACTAGTTATATGAGGCCATCAATTCGAAAAGGAAGAACTTAATCCAGGATATACAGTGTTCATACTTGCTATACATTACAACCTATACTGCAAAGTAAACTAAAATCTGAGATGCAACCAATCACATTGGACATATTATCACCTATCAGCATACATATGTACTCTACCATTTAGCTAACTTATATTGATATACACTAGGCATACAGGCTGCTTCGATTGTCAACACAAGAATGTAAATTATCATACAATACATGATATCTAATATAACAGTATATATATGAAAATCAACTTCAAGTCTTTTTCCCCTTTTTTGCATTCATGCTCAATGTTCCAATTACATTTGATAGTGCCTTGGTTGTGTACCTGATGTAGAGGAACAGAAGAAGAAAGAAAGGATCAGTTGAGTAGCACACAGCAAACAACGGCAATCAGCAGATTCACAGCAACAACACAGCAACAGACAACCAACCAATAATGATGAAGCTCAGCAAAGAGTCGAACAACAAATGGACAATCCCAATGGTGTCCACAGTCCACAGACAAACAACAATATTTCCCAGAACCAAAGAGAAACCAGCAAATAGTTGAATACTAAACCAGTGATCCCAGAAAACAGAGTAGGAAATAACAGCCCAGGATGTTGAATGTAACAGCAACAGAAATCCAATGATCACAAGAAAGCTTGGCAAACGGCAGAAAAGCAAAACTACAAAGACAACCTGATCAAACTGGACTCTTACACAGTTTCTTCTAGACAATACTCATTCACAATGTTCTGAAATTTATTCCTGTTTTTCCCTTTTTTAGTTCTCTTACTCACAGAAACTCTCAAGACTCCAAAAAAATGAACCCCCTTTCTAATGGGAGGTCCCTTCTTTTATAGCCTAACCTTAACACTTTACAGTCTGTTTTACAACTCAAAATTGTCCCCCCCCTGTTGTTTTTCCACTCACTTATTTTAAATAACCAAGCTCCCATGAAATCCCTGACAGCCCCTCTCTCCTTTTGGTTGTTAAAGTGTACTGATCACTTGTTTATTTAACCAAAATATGGGCAGTGGGAATATAATCTGACAGCACATGCTGTCCAATTATTTTAATCCCTTAAAGCTAACCATACACATGCTGCCCACGGTCCGAACCAAATGGCATTGTGTTTTAAAACCACAGTCTGAATTTGCCATTATAACCTTTCCCCTAGATGTTCTTTTAATTCAATTTGAACAAAATCAACAGTCAATACAATTTAGTTCCTAATGAGACTCAAATACGATCACAGCAGAAATAAGCAATACGAATCAAGTTGTTACCATTAACGATTGAAACTAATTGACGACATATATTGACTCGACTATATTAGTCGTAACACATAACAATCAATCGTTCATATAAACAACACGTATAGAGTTCCGAATGGCTTCAGACAAATTTGTCCAAACACTGGGAACTTATATGAATTAGTTCATTTGACGACTAATCTAACTGACGATCATGTTTAGCACAGAGTGTATTCGGAACACAAACAGAAGACAAATGGCCAAATAAAAAGGCCTTTAACAGAGATGGAAGAAATCCGAATGAAAAATAACAAAATAACAAACAAACACAAAGAAATATGCTGACAACTTAATTAAAAACAAAAGAAAGGAAAACTTACCAAAAAGAGTTTGAAATCAAAATGACCCAAATCAGATTCAACTTCGAACTTTTGAGGCCGAACAAACTTTAATCAGGGTGTTCTCACATGAGAACACCTTGATTAAGGTCTATTAGACCTCAAACCCTTGTCAAGGCCGGCCAGATTCCCCAGGTGCATGTGTTCTAAGGTCTGGATTTTCAGATCTGGATTTTTGGGAGTTGTGGGTAGATTCGGACCAAACCAAGCTTGGTTTGGTCACGAGGAAGGTCAGAGGAGTGTCTGGTATGAAGATGGGGTGGTTTGGCATAGATCGAGTTTTGTCTCGAATCTTCAAATCCAGATTCGAGACGATAGGAGGTGATTCAAGGTTCGTGGTTAGTGGATTCGTGTTCAGGGTGGTTGGATGCTTTAGGGGTGTGAAGGGGGTGGTCACCGGCGTTCATGCCGCCGGGTTTTGGTGGAAGGGAAACTAGGGCGGTGTTAGGGTTTGGGGGTTTCAGGGTTCGGGGAAGGAGACGAGTGAGGGGTGGGGTTCGGATAGGGGGCGTGGGGTGTAAGGGAAGGTTTATATATGGTGAGGTTGATCGGATCTAAGCCGTTAGATCAGATGATCTCAACGGCTTAGATCTGATGCTGAGAAATGGGACGGGGTCGTTTGATAGTTAAACGGGGTCGTTTGGTTTAAGTGAGGGGTTGGGTCGGATTGGTTATTGGGTCGGGTTTGAACATGGGTTACTGAAAGAGGTCCTGAGCCGTTGGATTGGCCTGGACGGACGACTCAGATCGAACGCCCTATACGGCGTCGTTTTGGGGGCGTGCCTGGGCAGGCCTGGTTTGGACTGGGTCTTGCCTTGGCTTTGGGCCTCATTTTGGGGCCCAATCCGATTTTCCCTTTTCTTTTTTTTTTTTTTTTCAAATCAACAAATTAAACTAACAATTCCTAAAAATTGTAAAAATTAAAACAAACTTACACACATATTGGTTAACACCTATAACAATTAACACACCATTTTAACATATATTTTTGATTTTCTTTTTTCTTTTTGGAGTAACTGAAGCAAAAATCACGTGCTTACAATAGTTACATTGAACGTCTATATATATAATAAGTAGATATTGATACGACTATAAATTATGTTTACTATGGTTCCACTAGTCAATTGACACCAATCGTTGTACTTTGGGATATAATTAGCAATTTAATTATGAAATATAAATAATAAGTAGATATTGATACTAGTTAATTACATTGTTGCGCTTTATATATAGTTACATTGAACGTCTATATATATAATAAGTAGATATTGATAGCGACCATATATATATATATATATATATATATATATATATAATAAATAGATATTGATAGCGACCATAAATTACGTTTACTATGGTTCCACTAGTCAATTGACACCAATCGTTATATTTTGGGATATAATTAGCAATTTAATTATGAAATATAAATAATAAGTAGATATTGACACTAGTTAATTACATTGTTGCGCTTTATATATAGTTACATTGAACGTCTATATATATAATAAGTAGATATTGATAGCGACCATAAAATTCCGTTTACTATTGTTCCACTAGTAAATTGACACCAATCGTTATATTTTGGATATAATTAGCAACTTAATTATGAAATATAAATAATAAGTAGATATTGATACTAGTTAATTACATTGTTGCGCTTTATATATAGTTACATTGAACGTATATATATAAATAAGTAGATATTGATAGGGACCATAAATTACGTTTACTATGGTTCCATCTAGTCAATTGACACCAATCGTTACATTTTGGGATATAATTAGCAATTTAGTTATGAAATATAAATAATAAATAGATATTGATGCTAGTTAATTACATTGTTGCGCTTTATATATAGTTACATTGAACGTCTATATATATAATAAGTAGATATTGATACTGTGACGACCCGGCTCGTCGTCTCATGAGTTACCACCTCGTTTCACCCATTTTCTGTTTCTATACGCTTCGTTATCTGTGTCATATGTAGTCGAGTTGATTTGGAATGGTTTTGATAAGAAATGAGACACTTAGTCTCTTTAAGGAAGGCTTAGTTTGGAAAAGTCAACCGGAAGTTGACTTATATGTTAGAGGGCTCAGATGTGAATTCCGATGGTTCGGGTAGCTCCGAGAGGTGATTTGTGACTTAGAAGCGTGATCGGAAGTGATTTTGGAGGTCCGGTGTAGAATTAGGCTTGAATTGGCGAAGTCAGTATTTTTTTGATTTCCGGTTGATGGGTGAGATTTTGATCCGGGAGTCGGAATAGAATTCCGAAAGTTGCTATAGCTTCGTTAGGTGATTTGGGATGTGTGTGCAAAATTTCAGGTCATTCGGACGTGGTTTGGTTGTGTTTTTTATTGAATGCGTGTTTTAGAAGTTTTAAAAGAACTTAAGCTTGAATTCGATGATTTTGGTGTTAGTTGAGACGTTGTGATGATTGGAACAAGTTTGGATGATATTTTAAGATATGTTAGTTCTTTTGGTTGAGGTCCCGGAGGCCTCGGGGTGATTTCGGATGGCTAACGGGAATTTTTGAGGTTGGAAAATTTCATAATAGACGAAAGTTGTAAATGAGTGCGCATAAGACCTCACTTTGGACAATCATATCTCGAGTTATATAAGGAGTTGTGTGATCCACAACCTATCAAAATAAAGCCCTTTGGGTCTAGTTTCCAACGCAATAAACCTTTCATCATTTGGAGGTGTATACAGAAAGTTATGACCATTTTTTTGGGCATGTGTCACTAGCACGCCCAGATGTGCAATCGCGCTAGTGAACGTGCATATTGCGAAGTTTTCTGCCTTCGTCGCGCTACTTTAGCGCGCCCAGGTGCGCGACCGCGCTAGTAGCAGGCCCCTAAATACCCCAAGATTGGGTATAGAGAGTTCCCAAATCATTTTTGGAGCAAGAGCTTGCTCTCTCAAGAGGAATCCGTCCCAATGAGTTCCCAAATGCTTGAGGAGCTGATTTATACTGATTATATCTGTTTTACCTGGTTTAAAGAATTTCACATGATTTCCTCATTCACTGCTGCTTAAATGATTTTACTGTTTTGATATAGAACTGCTTAGTGCCTTTACGTGATTTCATACTGTCAGCCATTATTTATTGTTATTACTCACTGGGTCGGAGTACTCACATTACTCCTTGCACCATGTGTGCAGGTACAGGTATTCCTGAGGCATAGAGCGAGCTTTCCTGCCGTTCTGTTTTCATCGGAGTTATCAAGGTAGCTGCATGGCGTTCGCAGACCCAATTTCTCCTTCTATCTTCACTTATTATTCCGCATTTTAGACATATTTCTGTATTAGATTGTTGAAACCTTATATTAGAGGCTCAGACTTGTGACACCAGATCACTGGGGCTGTTTTACAGAGATTTTTTGTGATTATGGTTTCCGCATATTTCATCTGTTAAATTCATACTTCTATTTATATTAAATTGGTATTAAATCCCGAAAATTGGTATTGAATTATCAAGAAAGAGATTGTGAGATGTTAATTGGTCGGGCTTGCCTAGCATTGTGTTGGGTGCCATCACGGCCAGGGTTGGGGTCGTGACAAGTTGGTATCAGAGCCAGGTTTAGTAGAGTCTCATGGATCAGTACGGAGATGTCTGTATTTATCCTTGAAAGGCTGCAGAACCTTTAGGAAAACTTCATACTCTTGAAACTCTTGTCGTGCGAACTTGTTGATCCGAGTGCTAAACTTCCGTTATTATATTCTCTCGCAAATGGCGAGGGCTCGCGCTACTGGACGAGGTGGACGACCACCAGTGCCACCCACTGAGGCCACCAGAGGTCGTGGGTGCAGTCATGGCCATAGTAGCGAGGGCAGCACCTATTGATCCACCATCTGCCCCAGCTCCGGATCAGGCTCCAGCAGCAGCACCGGTTCAGGAACCAGCAGTGCCCATCGTGATTACGTGTCTACAAGAGGCCTTGGCACAGATCTTGACAGTTTGCACAGGCCTGGCTCAGGCAGTTTGAGCCACCACAGCAGCAACTACTTCATAGGTCGGGGGAGGCAATCAGACCCCCGCTGCTCGCACACCTGAGCAGGTAGTGCAGGGACTACAGACACCGGGGGCACCTCCAACTCAGCCGGTTGCACCAGCTCAAGAGTTTGTTGTGCCAGTCATGCCGGACGATGAGCAACGTCATCTTAAGAGGTTTGGTAGACTCCAACCTCCATCATTCAGTGGTGTTGAGGGCGAGGATGCCCAGAGTTTTCTTGATAAGTTTTAGTGGATGCTCCGTACAGCAGGGATTCTTGAGTCTAGTAGGGTGGCATTTACTACTTTTAAGTTTACTGGGGCTGTCTTCACTTGGTGGGAGGCGTACGAGAGGCGTAGGCCGGTTGGTGCAGCACCCCTGACTTGGCAGGAATTCTCCACTCTCTTCTTGGAAAAGTATGTATCGCAATCTCGTAGGGAGGAGTTGCATAGGCAGTTTGAGTGGCTAAAGCAGGGAGATATGACTGTGTCACAGTATGAGGCGAGGTATACTGAGTTGGCTCGTCATGTCGTTTGGATGGTTCCAACCGATCGTGAGAGGATCAGGAGATTTGTGGATGGCCTTAACTACCATCTCCGTATCTTGATGACTAGAGAGAGGGTATTGAGTGCTACATTCGAGGAAGTGGTTGATATCGCTCGTGAGATTGGGATGGTTCGCCGTCAGGATAGAGAGGAGAGGGAGGCCTCGAGGCTCTGGCAGTTTCAGTGGTGCTCCTTCGAGGGGCCAGTTCCAGCAGGGTAGAGGTCGTTCTTTTAGGCCCGCTCAGTCGGCCCGTCCATAGTATCGTGGGGAATCCTTATGTCATGGTTATCATGGGTCGCAGCAGGGCCAGTCATCACTCAGCACCCTTCCAGCTCAAAGTTCATCTCGTGCCCCATCAGTCCAGGGTTCTTCCGTGGCAGGTCCTTCTTCTGGCCATTCTGGTGCCAGGGGTTCCCTTCAGTCCCCATCTCTGGCACCGAGTAGTTGTTACGAGTACGGAGAGTTTGGGCATATGAGGAGTCAGCCCTTGACTTCTGCTCCAGTTACTTTACCACCCGCCCAACCAGCTAGGGGTGGAAGTCAGGCAGCCAGGGGTCGCCCTAGAGGGGGAGGTCGATCAGGCGGTGGCAAGGCTCGTTTCTATGCTATTCCAGGCAGGACAGATATTATTGCTTTAGACGCTATCATTACAGGTATTGTTTCAGTCTGCCATAGAGATGCCTCTGTATTATTTGATCCCGGTTCCACTTATTCTTATGTGTCCTCATATTTTGCTCATTATTTGGGTACGCCCCGCGAGTTTCTTGCTTTACCTGTTCATGTATCTACCCCGGTGGGTGATACTGTTGTTGTGGACCGTGTGTACTGGTCATGTGTTGTGACTATTGGGGGTCTGGAGACCCGAGTCGATCTATTTATATTGAGCATGGTGGAATTTGATGTTATTTTGGGCATGGATTGGTTATCTCTGTGTCATGCTATTCTAGATTGTCATGCTAAGACAGTCACTTTGGCTATGCCGGGTGTACCGCGGATCGAGTGGCATGGTGTGACTGATTATGTTCCTAGTAGAGTGATATCCTTCTTGAAGGCCCAACGTATAGTTGGGAAGGGTTGTCTTTCATATCTAGCGTTTGTGAGGGATGTTGGAGCTGAGACCCTTAGTATCGATTCGGTCCCAGTTGTAAGAGATTTTCCCGATGTGTTTTTTGCAGACCTGTCGGGCATGCCACCGGATAGGGATATTGATTTTGGTATTGACCTGGTGCCGGGAACTCAGCCCATTTCTATTCCGCCATATCATATGGCACCAGCAGAGTTGAAGGAATTGAAAGTACAGCTTCAGGAACTCCTAGATAAGGGGTTCATTCGGCCTAGTGTGTACCCCTGGGGTGCACCAGTTTTGTTTGTGAAGAATAAAGATGGCACGATGAGAATGTGCATTGATTATAGGCAATTGAACAAAGTAACAATTAAGAACAAGTATCATTTACCTCGCATTGATGATTTATTTGATCAGCTTTAGGGAGCGAGGGTGTTCTCCAAGATTGATCTCCGTTCGGGTTATCACCAGTTGAAGATCAGGGAGTCAGATATTCTTAAGACTGCTTTTAGGACTAGATATGGTCATTACGAGTTTCTTGTCATGTCTTTCAGGCTAACAAATGCCCCAACAGTGTTCATGCACTTGATGAATAATGTATTTCGGCCTTATCTGGATTCGTTTGTTATCGTATTCATTGATGATATTCTGGTGTACTCACGCATCCAGGAGGAGCACGCCGAACATTTGCGTGTAGTGTTGCAGAGATTGAGGGAGGAGAATTTTTATGCAAAATTCTCCAAGTGTGAGTTTTTGCTCAGTTCAGTGGCATTCGTGGGACACATAGTGTCCAGCGAGGGTATTCAAGTTGATCCAAACAAGATAGAGGCGGTGCAGAGTTGGTCTAGACCGTCCTCAGCCACATAGATACGGAGTTTTCTTGGGTTAGCAGGCTATTACCGCCGGTTCATTCAGGGATTTTCATCTATTGCATTACCTTTGACCAAGTTGACTCAGAAGGGTGCTCCATTTGTATGGTCAGATGAGTGCGAGGAGAGCTTTCAGAAGCTCAAGATAGCTTTGACCACAACTCCGGTATTGATGTTGCCATCAGCTTCAGGCTCATATACTGTATATTGTTATGCTTCTAGAGTTGGGATTAGTTGTGTGTTGATGCAGGAAGGTAGAGTTATTGCCTATGCTTCTCGTCAGTTGAAGCCTCATGAGAAGAACTACCTTGTTCATGACTTAGATTTGGCTGCTATAGTTCATGCCTTGAAGATTTAGAGGCACTATTTATATGGCATATCTTGTGAGGTATTCACTGATCATTGCAGTCTTCAACATTTGTTTAAACAAAAGGACCTTAATTTGAGGCAGCGGAGATGGCTAGAATTGCTTAAAGATTATGATATTACTATTCTGTATCATCCGGAAAAGGCCAATGTAGTGGTCGATGCTTTGAGCCGGAAGGCGATGAGTATGGGGAGTTTGGCGTACATTCCAGTTAGGGAGAGGCCCCTTGCAGTTGATGTTCAAGCCTTGGCTAATCAGTTTGTGAGACTAGATATTTCTGAGCCCAGTCGGGTGTTGGCTTGTGTGGTTTCTCGGTCTTCCTTATATGATCGCATCAGAGAGAACCAGTATGATGATCCGCATTTGCTTGTCCTTAAGGACAAGGTTCAGTATGACGATGCCAGAGATGTGACCATTGGTGATGATGGCGTGTTGAGGATGCAGGGCCGGATCTGTGTGCCCAATGTGGATGGACTTAGAGAGTTGATTCTGGAGGAGGCCCATAGCTCGCGGTATTCTATTCATCCGAGTGCCGCGAAGATGTATCAAGATTTGAGGCAACACTATTGGTGGAGAAGAATGAAGAAAAATATTGTAGGATTTGTAGCTCAGTGTCTCAATTGTCAACAGGTGAAATATGAGCATCAGAGACCGGGTGGCTTGCTTCAACAAATGGTTATTCCCGAGTGGAAGTGGGAAAGGATCACTATGGACTTTGTGGTTGGACTTCCTCGGACTTTGAAGAAGTTTGATGCTATTTGGGTGATTGTGGATTGGCTGACCAAGTCTGCGCACTTCATTCCTGTGTGTACTGCCTATTCTTCAGAGCGGTTGGCAGGGATTTATATCCGGGAGATTGTTCGGTTGCATGGTGTTCCGGTTTCCATCATCTTAGATAGAGGTACTCAGTTTACTTTGCAGTTTTGGAGAGCCGTGCAGAGAGAGTTGGGTACTCAGGTAGAGTTGAGCACAGCGTTTCATCTTCAGACGGACGGACAATCCGAGCGCACTATTCAGATACTGGAGGACATGTTGCGCGCCTGTGTTATTGATTTCGGAGGTTCTTGGGATGAGTTTCTGCCGCTTGCAGAGTTTGCCTACAACAATAGTTATCAGTCCAGCATTCAGATGGCACCATATGAGGCCTTGTATGGGAGACAGTGTAGATCTCCAGTTGGTTGGTTCGAGCCTGGCGAGGCTAAGATGTTGGGAATAGACTTGGTTCAAGATGTCTTAGAGAAAGTGAAGTTGACTTAGGAAAGACTTCGTACAGCACAATCGCGTCAGAAGAGTTATGCGGACCGGAAGGTTCGAGATGTGTCTTACATGGTTGGTGAAAAAGTCTTGCTGAAGGTTTCACCCATGACGGGTGTTATGAGATTCGGAAAGAGAGGGAAGTTTAGCCCGCGGTTCATTGGACCATTTGAGGTACTTAAGAGGATAGGGGAAGTGGCTTATATGCTGGCCTTGCCACCCAGCCTGTCGAGTGTGTATCCGGTATTCCATGTTTCTATGCTCTGGAAGTATATTGGGGACCCGTCTCATGTTTTGGACCTCAGCACGGTTCAGTTAGAGGGTGATTTGACCTATGATGTGGAGCCAGTGGCTATTATGGGTCGTCAGGTTCGAAAATTGAAATCAAAAGATATAGCATCAGTGAAAGTGCAGTGGAGAGGTCGGCCCGCAGAGGAGGCTACTTGGGAGACCGAGCGGGAGATGCGGAGCAGATATCCCCACCTATTTGAGACTTCAGGTATGTTTCTTAACTCATTCAAGGACGAGCATTTGTTTAAGTTGGGGAGGATGTGACGACCCGGCCTGTCGTCTCATGAGTTACCGCCCCGTTTCTCATATTTTCTATTTCTATACGCTTCGTTATCCGTGTCATATGTAGTTGAGTTGATTTGGAATGGTTTTGATAAGAAATGAGACACTTAGTCTCTTTAAGGAAGGCTTAGTTTGGAAAAGTCAACCGGAAGTTGACTTATGTATTAGAGGGCTCGAATGTGAATTCCGATGGTTCGGGTAGCTCCAAGAGGTGATTTGTGACTTAGGAGCGTGATCGGAAGTGATTTTGGAGGTCCGGTGTAGAATTAGGCTTGAATTGGCAAGTCAGTATTTTGGCGATTTCCGGTTGATGGGTGAGATTTTGATCCGGGAGTCAGAATAGAATTCTGAGAGTTTCTGTAACTTCATTAGGTGATATGGGATCTGTGTGCAAAATTTCAGGTCATTCGGACGTGGTTTGGTTGGGTTTTTGATCGAATGCGTGTTTTAGAAGTTTTAAAAGAACTTAGGCTTGAATTCGATGATTTTGGTGTTAGTTGAGACGTTGTGATGATTGGAACAAGTTTGGATGAAGTTTTAAGATATGTTAGTGCTTTTGGTTGAGGTCCCGGGGGCCTCGGGGTGATTTCGGATGGCTAACGGGAACTTTTGAGGTTGGAAAATTTCATAATAGACGAAAGTTGTAAATGAGTGCGCACAAGACCTCACTATGGAAAATAATATCTCCAGTTATATAAGGAGTTGTGTGATCCACAACCTATAAAAATAAAGCCCTTTGGGTCTAGTTTCCAACGCAACAAACCGTTCGTTATTTGGAGGTGTATACAGAAAGTTAGGACCATTTTACTGGGCATGTGTCACTAGTGCGCCCAGATGCGCGATCCCGCTAGTGAACGCGCATATTGCGAAGTTTTCTGCCTTCGTCGTGCTACTTTAGCGCGCCCAGGTGCGCGACCGCGCTAGTAGCAGGCCCCTAAATACCCCAAGACCGGGTATAGAGAGTTCCCAAATCATTTTTGGAGCAAGGGCTTGCTCTCTCAAGAGGAATCCGCCCCACTCTTCATTTCTATGATCCAAGATAAGATTTTTGGGGTATTTTGAGTTGATTACTACTCCTAAACACTAATATTAACATGGATTGATCTTGAAAATCCTTAGATTTTCCTTCAAATCCTTGAATTTATCAAGAACACCACAAGTGGGGATTCTTAAAATTCGTACTACAAGAGGTATGTCTTTCATCGACAACTACTCTATGGGGATTATTTATGAAAGATATATACATTAAAACTTGGGGTATGATGATTGGAGGCCGTAAATTTTCAATTTAAATACATGATCATGGTAGGGATTTAAATGTGATTAGTTGATGGAATTTTGTTGGTTGGGTGTAAATGGTTGATCACACATGTGATGTTAGGAGTATAGATTGTTAAAGACTAATGGTAGGGTGAAATTGTTGGTTAATGGTGATAGTTGGAGGAACCAATACTATAGTTATGAGGTGTAGTGGATCATTGTAGTACCATTAAGGGGCAAGTCCCAGATATGTATGGCTAAAACCCCGTCTTTTAGAAATCGAGCTTCAACGATGTTTGTGTGATTTTGGTCAGATTCGACGCACGAGGAGGCCAATTTGAGAGGCAAGGGAATAGCGAGCTAGAGTTTTGGCCAGTTTGAGGTGAGTAATAATTTTAAATGATGTCCTGAGGGTTTGAAACCCCGGATTTGCACAACGTAGTGCTATACTAAGTTGAGATACACGCTGTGTGACGAGCGTGAGGTTTAGTGCTATGGGGATTGTGACTTGGTCCATCCTGAATGATATTTTACTACATTTTTGATTGAGACATATACTTTATTATTGTGAATTGGGCTTGTTGCCATGCTTGGGGCCTTGTATCGACCTGTAGAACCCTTAGGGGTTTTTTGACTGGTTTTCCTCACTTATTTTGTTAAAGAATTTATATCCTCAGTCATGATTCCAATTGTTTAAAAAATGATATGAACCATATTTTTGAAATGTTAATCATAAATAGAAAGAGATATGAGGGTTGAGATCCCGACCGTACATTATGCCCGAGAGACTGTGATTTTTAAATGACTGAGAGGGGTAGAGGACCCAATAGTGAGGATATTTTATATGATATGGATCGGGTTGCACGCCGCAGCAATTACTTATATAGATCGGGCTGCACGCCGCAACAATTATATAGCATTTGGGTTGAAGGAGCCCCTCCGGAGTCTGCACACCCCCAGTGAGCGCAATCGACTATTATTATTATGGATCGGGTTGTACGCCACAACGATATACGGATCGGGCTGCACGCCGCAGCGATATATATTTATTGATTCGGTTATCATGAGAAGTATATGAATTGAGAACTGAGGATAAGAACGAATAAATGAACTGAAATGCTTGAGAAGCTGATTTATATTGATTATATCTGTTTTACCTGGTTTAAAGAATTTCACATGATTTCCTCATTCATTGTTGCTTAAATAATTTTACTGTTTTGATATAGAACTGCTTAGTGCCTTTACGTGATTTCATACTATCAGTCATTATTTATTGTTATTACTCACTGGGTCGGAGTACTCACATTACTCCCTGCACCATGTGTGCAGGTACAGGTATTCCTGAGGCATAGAGCGAGCTTTCCTGCCGTTCTATTTTCATCGGAGTTATCGAGGTAGCTGTATGGCGTTCGCAGACCCGATTTCTCCTTCTATCTTCACTTATTATTCCGCATTTTAGACATATTTCTGTATTAGATTGTTGAAACCTTGTATTAGAGGCTCAGACTTGTGACACCGGATCACTGGGGTTGTTTTACAGAGATTTTTCGTGATTATGGTTTCCGCACATTTCATCTGTTAAATTCATACATCTATTTATATTAAATTGGTATTAAATCCTGAAAATTGGTATTGAATTATAAAGAAAGAGATTGTAAGATGTTAATTGGTCGGGCTTGCCTAGCATTATGTTGGGCGCCATCACGGCCGGGGTTGGGATCGAGACAGATACGACCATAAATTACGTTTACTATGGTTCCACTAGTCAATTGACACCAATCGTTGTATTTTGGGATATAATTAGCAATTTAATTATGAAATATAAATAATAAGTAGATATTGATACTAGTTAATTATATTGTTGCTCTTTTTATATAGTTACAATGAACGTCTATATATATAATAAATAGATATTTATAGCGACCATAAATTACGTTTACTATGGTTCCACTAGTCAATTGACGCCAATCGTTATATTTTGGGATATAATTAGCAATTTAATTATGAAATATAAATAATAAGTAGATATTGACACTAGTTAATTACATTGTTGCGCTTTATATATAGTTACATTGAACGTCTATATATATATAATAAGTAGATATTGATACGACCATAAATTACGTTTACTATGGTTCCACTAGTCAATTGACACTAAGGTTCCACTAGTAAATTGACACCAATCGTTATAGTTTGGATATAATTAGCAACTTAATTATGAAATATAAATAATAAGTAGATATTGATACTAGTTAATTACATTGTTGCGCTTTATATATAGTTACATTGAGCGTCTATATATATGTGTATAGTAGCCAACATATAATTTCATATATATAAATAAGTAGATATTGATAGGGACCATAAATTACGTTTACTATGGTTCCATCTAGTCAATTGACACCAATCGTTACATTTTGGGATATAATTAGCAATTTAGTTATGAAATATAAATAATAAGTAGATATTGATGCTAGTTAATTACATTGTTGCGCTTTATATATAGTTACATTGAACGTCTATATATATGTGTATAGTAGCCAACATATAATTTCATTCATTAAGGTTCCACTAGTCAATTGACACCAATTATTATATTTTAGGATTTAATTAGCAATTTAATTATGAAATATAAATAATAAGTAGATATTGACGCTAGTTAATTACAACGCTTTATATATAGCTACATTGAACGTTTATATATATGTGTATAGTAGCCAACATATATTTTCATTCATTAAGGTCATGCGTATATTGATAGCGACCATATAATTACGTTTACTATGGTTCTACTAGTCAATTGACACCAATTGTTATATTTTGGGATATAATTAGCAATTTAATTATGAAATATAAATAATAAGTAGATATTGATTCATATTTTCTTGCACCACCGATTTTTCTTGGTTTGAATCCATTTTTTAGATAGGGTAAAGTGTCCACTTGACTTGGTTTGATATGAAGGAAGTATTACCGTATTTGTTTTTAGGAAAGGAAGAAAATACAATAATCTGTATACACACTAAATCGTATAATTTGTATAAACTTAAAATACACATAAATACAATGAAAATACAAATATAATACACAAGACTCTTCCGCTCCCAACATTTAATTTTTGCATATTTCAAGGCTTGAAATTTAATTTTGTATTTTGAAGGGAAAAATGTAGGCTAATTAGTTAGGGGGTCTTGGATGTCTTTTCACTAGTGTGGCCAAAGTTGGAAGAAAAAAATAAGAAGAAAACGAGAAAAAAAGAAGGATAAAATAAAGAAAAGAAGCATAGAAATAAAAAAAAGTATTGGAGAAAAAAGAGAAAATTTCCCACAAAAACTACTATGGGTAGGAAATGTAATTAGTTTGATGGGTAGAAAAATAAATGGGTAGGTAAAGGTAAATAGTTTTATTTTTGTGGGTAACTGTGTCATTAACATAAATTTAGTAATAAAGTCACAACTTTCTTCAAACTAATTTTACTCTAGTTATGATATGAGTCTAGCAAAAGAAAATTATTTTAGGATGCATATTATTCCCTCCCCATTGGGTTGCTCTAGTATGAACTAGGAAAAAATGATTCTTTTACAACCCAAAAATTGATCTTTGGACTTCGATAAGGAAAAAATGATTCTTTTACGACCCAAAAAATGGATCTTTGGACTTTGATCAGCAGGCTCACCATCTGGCCCATAAAAGAAAAAGGTTGGTCCATTCCTTTCCGAACCTCTCTCCGACACACACACAAAACCCCCTCCTTCCACCAACCCAGTTCTTGCATATATTGTGACATGGACCGAGTTCTCCTCTATTTTTTGGGACACTTATTCTCATTTGATGGACATATACCTCTATATCCCTGTAGAGAAAGGCAATCAGGGACGAATTAATTTCCCGATGGTGTGGAACTTTCTATCCAGCTGATCTGATCGTCAAAGAGTGAATCATATTATTTTCATTCATAGGTTTTTAGTTGTGCAATTACTATGTCTAGCTCTTTGGTTTTTCTATTCGTTGTTGTAATTTTTCATTACATAGTTAATTGCCGTGCTATTTGTACATCATGACCCTTTACAATTTTGAATTTAAGAAAATGATCTTTTTAGATCTTTTATGTGTAAAAGACAAATGTATTATGTGTAAAAGCAAATCTCCCATTTGTTAAAAAAAATATAGGGTCATAAAACAAAAAACAAGTTTGTAAATAGCCAAAAAATCAATTACCCAGAAATTCCTCATCTTTCAAAAAGGAGCCAAACTTCTCAATTTTTTATTCTTGATTGGGGACTGTATTGGTCAAAATCTGACCATTACGACCAAGTTGACCGACACCTCGCTTCAGCAGCTGGGTAGTGAGAGTCAATAGAGCCCACTCCATCTCCCCTCCAAGACATCCGACGAATCGGTAAGAGTGACGCCTAAAATCACGACCAAGGCACATTAGCGGCAAGAAGATGTCGAGTCAAGCAAAGGGTGAAGGGGCCTCAACTATATATAGCCAAGAAAAGCTCTCAATTCAGGGGGCTTCTCCATTCTCTCAAAACAAGAAAGACAAAAAGCTCCCTTCTTGTATTCTAGAAAACAATGAAATGACCTCGAAGAATATATGTAAATCTATTTCCTCATCGATTGATGAGAAAGACAATGTTGAATCTTAATAAAATCAATCATGCCTCTTTCGTCCCATATGCAATCATTATTGTTAACTTTTCGATCCGGAATTAATTATGTTTGACTAAAATTTACCCCTTCATCTTTGATTGATTTGTTCAAAAATGTTTTAATATCTTTTGAGTCAAACAATTTGGCGCTGTCTGTGAGGATTTATTAGTGAAAATTTCCTAGTTTCTCCCAGATCAAAACCAAGAAATACAATCACTCACCAAAAGGAGCGCAGAGGAAAAACCCAACCCACGCGAGACAGAGGAGCGGCATAGAGGAAGAAGAAGGGCCAAGCAAAATCAACTGGCTCGGAAATCCTCGCCCCATCAACCATCGATATACTAAACAAGGCAAACAATGTTACCAACCTATTTTCCCCCACCGGACCACCGAGCGGGGGCGAAGAAAATCTCATCCTCACCTCTCACTCTTTATCGAGACAAGCACATAAGACCCGCGTGGACGAACGTACACAGGAACACCTCGATTAAAGGACCAAAATTGCTTCAACACAACTGAAATACCTCCTACCAGCAACATCTCCAAGCTGGACGGCATGAGTCAGACAAGAAAACAATAATGCGTACACAACACGAACCTAAGCGAAACATCAACACCTCGTGTTCACCAGCGTTGCACCATTTGGTGCAAGCCATACCAAACAAACTGGGACTCCCACGGAAGATGTCCAACTCTCCAGAAACCAGGACAGACGATGGCCTGTTACTTCGATAAATTCGAAATAACACCCTTTAAGGCCAAGGGCCTTCGCCAAAAAAGAGAAGGGTTCAACCTCGATCGAACGATGACGGGCTGATTATTTCGATAAGTTCGAAATAACATCCTTTATGGCCAAGGGCCTTCGCCAAAAAAGAGAAGGGTTCGACCTCGAACAAACGATGATGGGTTGTTATTTCGATAAGTTCGAAATAACACTCTTTAAGGCCAAGGTACTTCGCCAAAAAAGAGAAAGGTTCGACCTCGATCGAACGGCGGTGGGCTGGTTATTTCGATAAGTTCGAAATAACACCCTTCAAGGCCAAGGGCCTTCGCCAAAAAAAAGAAAGGTTCGACCTCGATCGAACGACGACGGGCTGATTATTTCGATAAGTTCGAAATAACAACCTTCAAGGCCAAGGGCCTTCGCCAAAAAAGAAAAAGGTTCGACCTCGATCGAACGACGACGGGCTGCTATTTCGATAAGTTCGAAATAACACCCTTTAAGGCTAAGGGCCTTCACTAAAAAAGAGAAAGGTTTGACCTCGATCGAACGACGACGGGCTGTTATTTCGATAAGTTCGAAATAACACCCTTTAAGGCCAAGGGCCTTCGCCAAAAAAGAGAAAGGTTCGACCTCGATCGAATGACGACGGGTTGCTATTTCGATAAATTCGAAATAATACCCTTTAAAGCCAAGAGCCCTCGCCAAAAAAGAGAAAGGTTTGACCTCGGTCGAACGACTATGGGCTGTTAATTTGATAAGTTCAAAATATTTCTAAGGCCGAAAACCACCAAAAGGATGGAAAAACTGGGACTCGTCATATGGGCATTTGTCTCGCACCAGAAGCCATAAACGAATGAAATAAAAGTGAAGTACAAGACAGATAGGGAAGGAAAGAACTCTCATTTATACAAAAGTCATAGTGCGGGCTATCACCGCTTACATATGGCCCAAGCCAACCAAAAAAAAAACAACACGAACGAGCAACAACCTACGAATAGTTGAAAATAAAAATAAAGGACAACATTCTTCATTCGACGTCATCACCGCCGTCACCAGCACCATCACCATCACTACCATCATCACCGTCTCCAAGAGGTTCTCCATTACCATCATCCGTATCCCCATTAGCTTCGGGTGCCGCCGCGTCATACCCACAATTTATGCGAGTCTCCCGTGCATTTGCCCGCGCTTCTTCATAAGTAGCCTCAGCCATGGTGCCCGCCTCCCACAAACTCTTATATATGTCCCGGTGGGCTTCAGCATAAACCCAGAGCTCATGCATTTAGCGAGGAACGACATCGGAAGATGACTCAACCTGAGCATGTAATTGCTTCATTTTCTGCCTCCAAGGCCGCGACCCGATCTCCCAGAACCGATGCTTCCTGATCAATCATGCCAATGCGCTCCTCGAGCCTCACCTCCCTGAGGGTAGTTTTTGCTCTCTCCGACTCCTGTTTGGATTGGAGTACGCGGATGGTGTTCTCCAGGGCCGTCGCCCTCGCCAAAGCCTCGGACCAGGCACTTTCAATGTTCTCCAATCCAGCGACTTTGCTCTCCATCGCAGTCAATTTTCTCATCTACTCCACGCTCATCGCCTCGACCTTGACCAAGTTCTGGTCCATCTCCGGCTGCATCAACCTCAACCTACCCTGCAGATGCTCACAATCCGCTGCGATCCCCTTACCCAACTCGAGCTCCTCGTCCTTAATTCGAAGTTGCTCCTCGAGTTCGCTCTTGCTGCAGATGGTTTGCATCAATTCCTGGTCCCTTTTCTCCAACTCCTCACCAAGAGCCCGATTACGGGGATCCGTCCTCAACCGCTCATGCATCTCGCGACACCTGTCGCGATAGCGGCGATATTTCTCCAGCATCTTCAAGAAAATCCTTGCTCGAATGTTGGCCCTGCGAATGCTTTCCATTTCCACCATATATGTCTGGAAAACGTAAAAACGGGTTAAAACTAGTACTTTCGAGAAGGGCGAAAGCATAAAGCGAAAATAAAATGTAACGTACCCTTAAGCCCATGACGGTCACCTCGTCCATCAACTCGGCATCGGGAACAAACCGAAGGGACTCGTTCTTAGCTTCGGAGCATAGCAGGCTGAATTGCGGTACCATATCCTCCCCTTCCGCCAAAAGATTAACACCAGAAGGGATCTGAAGAGTACGGGTCGAGCCCCCCGTATTAACCACCGAATGAGTAAGACCCTCATCAAACATCCTAACATCATCAGGGTCCAGATCGGACTCAGATTCATAGTCGTCAACCACCATGTTTTTCCCCCTTTCTGCTGCTGAAGAGGAAGCACGACCCGCTGTAGAAGATGAAGGCACGTCTGAAATCACGACGGCATCCCCAAAAGTCTGATTCTCTACCGCGATAGGTTGTTGATCATCAACAACGGCGGGGATTTCTAACTGAGCCAAGACGGCGGTAGGAGTTTTCGATTGCTGATTGCGGTCACCAACAATTCCAACGGTTTGCTCCGCCCCTAAGGGGGGAGCCGCAATAAAACCCTCTCCAGAGCCCGTCGGGGGAGAGTCGTCCAAATGAATTACTGTTGGGGGCGCCGTCTCAAACCCTAATCTTCGCCTCTTCGATAGTCCTTCTTCCCCTCCAGTAGATGGTGACTCATTCGTTGGGTGAACAACACCGGTCGTAACCTCGTCCTGAGATGCGGCCCTCACTGGAGTAACCAAGGCCGCACACTCAACTGAAGCAGCCCTCGATGAAGGTCGAGCAATGGGTACCGCGATAGGGTGAGCAGATGTGGTCGGCTGGTGAAAAGCTAACGGAGGAGCCCTCGCTCTCCGCACTCTCACTGGCAACGACAAACGACACATAAGAGGCTGAACAAAAAAAGGGGGGAGGAAGAGAAAGACCAGTAAGCAAAGGCGCCATCTTACCTGTAAGGGGCCTGCGTCCGAACCTCTCGTGAAAGATCGACCATGTGTGAATCCCCACTGTATGGGGAAGTATGGCCTCTACCCATTCACGAATACCTTCGACAGGCGGAGGGGGCAATCTCTCAGCTGCAAAGACAAGATAAAGTTTAGTACTCGCAGAAAACGGTCGAACATTTCACTTACAAAACACAAACTTACGTGCGAAGTTCCATCTCTCCGGAATCCCGTTGGGTCCGCCACAATATGTTCAGTCCGCATATAAAAGTAATTCTCATAGAAACGACGGTTGATCCTGTCGTCCATCTTCACCACCAGACTCCTCGACCTCCGAGGACGCATGTGGATCATCGAACCGCGAATAAGTTGAGGAGCAAAGATGCTGAGCATACGGTCTAAAGTGACCTCACGACCGGCGAGCTCCGCATACTTGAGCAGCATAAGGAATAACTTGTACATATATGGCAAAAGTTGGGCGGGGCAACAACAAGAATCCACCACCAACATGGGAAGAGGAAGTGTGTACCCTACAATGAAGGGGTAGGCGTAGAACACGCAGTACCCAGGACGGTCGAAGTGAACTATATTGTCCCCCTCCACCGGCCGCATATCGACGTAATTGGGGATTCCCCACCGTTCTTTCAACTCTACAATCCCCATTTCCCTCACGACGGAGGGGACAGGCTCTGGTTCCGCCCCGCCGCTAATACTCAAGTCAGTCGCCTCTCTCCCGGGGCGAGGCAAGATCTCAACCACTGAGGGAACCTCCTCATCCTCTGCCGCATCCGCCCCTCCGGCAACCTGAACAGAACTTTCCGGTAACGGATTAGCGGTAGGAAGATTGTCGTGAGAAGAATCACCAGCCATTTTTAGTAGAAAACGCGCCAAAGAAGTAGTAAAAAGGAGAGATGAAAGATTTCAGTGAACAAGAGGGTGAGAAGAAATTCGAGGTATCAAGCGAAAAGATATATCTACAGAACTCTCCCAAGCAAAAGATGAAGTGAGCCAATAGAATGACAAGTTTCCTCTATTTATAAGAGACATAAATCCCCTGAGCACGAAACCCAGAGTCGCCAGTCAAATCTGATAAGGCACGAAATGTTTCAGTCTCCCAGAAACGTGTGTCATAATGGTGATAATCACGAACCAACGCTTCTCTAACAAACGACGTTTCGATTCTGAAACCGCCGCAACAGTCCATGAGGATCGAAAGAACACCGCCACTCCGCTAAAAAAAATCCACAAAATGTGACTAAGGAACGGAAAGTCATAGGTCAGATTTTTCTCGAATTCGTAACGAACATGATCCGTCTGCCGAGCTCGACATAGGACGACCCCGACAGATGGAGGGACTAACTGTATTGGTCAAAATCTGACCATCACGACCAAGTTGACCGACACCTCGCCTCAGCAGCTGGGTAGTGAGAGTCAATAGAACCCACTCTATATCCCCTCTATGACATCCGACGAATCGGTAAGAGTGACGCCTAAAATCACGACCAAGGCACATTAACGACAAGAAGATGTCGATTCAAGCAAAGGGTAAAGGGGCCTCGACTATATATAGCCAAGAAAAGCTCTCAATTCAGGGGGCTTCTCCATTCTCTCAAAAAAAGGAAGACAAAAAGCTCCCTTCTTGTATTCTAGAAAACGAGGAAATGACCTCGAAGAATATATGTAAATCTACTTCCTCATCAATTGATGAGAAAGACAATGTTGAATCTTAATAAGATCAATCATGCCTCTTTCGTTCCATATGCAATCATTATTGCTAATTTTTCGATCCGGAATTAGTGATGTTTGACTAAGATTTATCTTTTCTTCTTTAATTGATTTGTTCAAAAAGATTTTAATATCTTTTGAGTCAAACAGGGACCTTGAAACATCTACATAGGCAATTCTTGTAGTTACAGCATAGGCCGGTTCCACTGAAACAACAGCTCCGTGCATATTGTTACTTATTACTTAAACATACGAGGATCTAACTTCATCTCATTAATCAGATGTTAAACTGATTTAGAATTCCGGTTATCATTTGCAAACTGCAAATTCAGTTCAAGTATAATGAAATGGGGCAGGAGTTAACGAATCTTAAATTGTAGTCTCATAGGCTCATACTCGTGGCCTCCAGTGGCACAACTGATGAAGAACCTTTACAATAGTAATTCGGAATAAGTCAAAATTTGGCACGATATATGATCCCTTCCTGCTTCTACCTACCAATTAGCAATTGAATGGAAACTTACACAAATATCCAAATAAGTTTTAACTTACCAACCTCTAGCTATTAGTCATAGACTTACGAAAACTAGTCAAACATATATAAAAATTGAAAAAACAAATAAATAAGGTTCTTTCTCTCAAAGAATCACATACAAAAATCACTTTTCATATATTTTAAGCGTGATTAGCAACATTAGATACAAGACGGAAAGAAAATTTCATGGATGAGGTAGCACATAAGGTAATGAAATATAAATTAAAAAAATATACAATATTCCAAAAATCTACACAAAAAAGAATTTTTTTAATGGGTATAGTTGAAATTCATTGAAAACATATAGATAAGTCAATATACAAAATTTGAGGAAGATTGGAGGTGATTTGGACTGGTTTTGTATCAAAATTCGTAATTAAATCAAGTTCAAAAAATTCTTCTGCGACACATGTATCACGCATGTATCTTACACACAGATATACATGGATATACATGTGATACACAATCAATACAAATATGATATACCTGTGATACACAAATGATACACAGTGTGATACACATATCATTTTTTTTTCATATTCAGTTTTTACTTCGAATTTTCAATTCAACCACCTCAAAATTTCACCAAATCATCCCAAAACTGAGATTCAAGCTCCTTACGATATACCCAATCTATTCTAATAGCATTCACTCAAAAGAAAACAAAAAATTGATATTTTTTGCTACAAATAGTTAATTTGATTAATATTAGTAATATTTTACCAATTGGCCAATATTTATAATGAGCTACCTATAAATGCACATAGCTAATAATTTCCTTCTATTTCCTATTTCATCAAAAAAGAAAGAGAAGAATCCATAAGGTGCCAACCATGGGTAGCAATTTGAGCCTAAAAACATTCGACCCGTCCAAGGTTGGGTTGTTCATTGACCCATCCATTTATTGAACTCAGCCCATCTTGCCCAACTCCTTTCAGCCATCTAAAGTTGGACTGAGCCCAAATTGGACCATGAATAACTTTGTTAAAATATCTTTAAATTTTTTTTTGTTTGATATGTTATATATGACCATGACAAAAGAAAAAAGTCTTATTTGATAATTAAACAATAGATAAGAAAATAATATACAATAATTAAAGCTTGGTAAGAATTAAGTGGGTTAGGCTTTGACCCAAATTTTAGCTCAACTTAACCCAGCCCAGCCCAACTTACTTTTGTGCGGGTCAAATGACCTGCTGATTTTATTGAGTCAATCCATTTTAACCCTCCCAAAATCCACCTAACCCGCCCAGTTGACACCCCTAGTGCCAACTGTTATTGAAATGTACAAAGATTCCTTCATCAATAATATCTTAGTAGTAGGTAACTGAAAACGACATAGCTCATGGTCTTGTGGGCATGTTGATTAGGACGTTTTAGCTGGAAAAAATACCTTCCTTCCAATACCTACCATTATCTCTCCACCCCAATCACATTTTCAACAATTAAAATATTAGAAGACCTGGCGCAATAACAATATAAAATTAACTTTCATTTCTTTTTCTGAATATATCTTGGCTTAAAATGATATAGTTCGCCAAATGTGTCCACTGATCCCACCAAATTTTGGGGTCACGCACCAAAGAATACAGAGTTCAAGTGGAAGAGAATTATGCAGAGCCATTGCACTTTGGACCATACCTCTCAACCCTCTCATCAATCCAAGCTCTCATATCAGCTAAAACAAGATTGGCAGCATCATCAGGCTCCCCTTGAATCAACGAGTGATACATTCCATCATAAAGCTTGAGGGATTTGTCCTTGCTGCTTGCCTTTTCGTACAACAACTTCGAGCCTGTAGGGCATGTAACACCATCAGATGTCCCGTGCACTGTCAAAAATGGAGCAGTGACCTTGTGGAAATTGTTCTGGACGTATTCACACTGCCTGGCAATCTCCCTCATAGTTCCCACCCTTGGCTTCCCGGTATATCTCCTGGGATTGCTTGCGATTATTTTCAGTTTCTCAGTGTCTCTGATAGCCTTGCCCACCATCTTGTTGTCCGGCATTGCCGCCCACGTATCAGCAAATCCAAATAGCAACCCATACATGAATAAATGTACCTACACGTTAAAAAGTAAAGCTCTGATGATTGATAGTCCCTCCTCCGAGAATTAAATCCCCTTTGTTTCCAAAGGGTTAAATGAAGGAATTTGAGTCATGATTTTCAAATATGTACGGGTCAAAATCAAATCAGAGAAATTCGACATGCGGAGACAATTGTCATGAATAACATACGAATCAAATTGAGCTGTCTAGCCGGGGTCGAGCAGTGATCAATAAGGCCGAGATCGAGCACTGATCACCAACAAGGCCGAGGTCGAGCAGTATATATAGATGTAACAACTAGTTTTGCTTTGGAATCTTCAAAGGGAATATTCTACTAGATATTCCCTCTAATTGTGCCTTTTTAGGGTTTTTTAGGGATATCCCTTATAAATAAGAAGAGAGGACTTTTCTAAAGGGGGGCAGACTCTCTATCTTTAGAAAAAATAAAAATATATCTCTCTAAAGAGATTAGATGATCTGTTATCCCACACTCCCCATCAGATCCGAAAAGGGTCCTAAGATTCTTGTATTTGTCTATCATTCATCGTTATCAAATGAAATAGGATCCGCCTCACTCAAAATTGGGTAAATCTTCTCCTTTATTTACGTTTTATCGCCATTTAATGTTATTTAATGTATGGTCTTTTTCATACTACTAAATCCGGTCATAACTACTGCCAACATTTGTACTCAACTATATTTTTCTATTCATGTTATCCATTTCAGATTTAGAATTGATTATCCTTAACTACGATTTACCCTCTATCTTCTTATTTAATTAGTTTAATAAAATATCTCATACTTTTTGGTCAAACAAAGTATATCATGTTACTCCTATTATTTATAGAATAAAAACTTTCTAAAATCCAAATTCTATTCTCAAAATGTGAGTTAATATGTCCAAATTACTACTGAGAAATTGATCAAATTGACCAAACCGAAAAGGAGGTATAATTTTGGGTCGGAAGTGTATGTAGCAGTCCTATTCATGTAGGTGGTAGCCTGGTAAGTAAGCACCACGGAAAGAGAAAAATAAAGGGGATCAAGTCGTTAAATATCTGAAACATTTAGCCAGAAATATTGGGAGCCTCCAACCAGTGGTTGGGGCATTCCGTTAAGGGGTTCAAAAAAGAAAAAAACTATAAAATTAGAAGAGATTGTGGCCAATGAGAATTGAACTAGTGACCTCACAAAGGAGTGAATCCTCTTGACCACTGAGCTATGCTTATGACCTATGTGAAGGAGATTCAAAACATAATACATAGAGGTAAAAAACATATTTGCCGTATATACACAGTGTAGTTTTTGGGTGAAGGGGGTTTGCCCCTGCCTACGACGGCAGGAACAGAAATGCTTATGGATATCATATATACCTTCCAAAAATCAAAGAGAAATATGGAAATAGAAATAGGTTCTTTATCTATTCCCAAAGAGACATATGGTTTTTTTTAATAGAAAAAAATAACAAAATAAATCTATGTTTAAATTGCGGATGAAGAGGGCTGTCAAGAATATGAATTACAGAATTAGTCACCTTATTCTAATATTTTTCCGTTTTTTTGATTGGTAATAGGAGTAACAAAAATAGGAGCTATATTTCTGTCTCTCTTCCCGTTAGAGAAAGATTGAACCTTTCTAATTTAGAAATAGAAACTATTTAACTTTTACATCTTTAATTAGTCATTACCATCATGTTCTCACAAAAATTGGCATGACTCGCTAGACTTTCTGCTAAATATATATATATGAGTGTGGGCGTGTTAGTTGAGACCTCATTGGACTTTGACAGATTTGTATCTCTTAGTATTTCTTGTATGTAACTAGCCGAGCTTGTGAGCCTATTTCATAAAATTTTATTTGAACAAATTGACCCAACTGGGGTAACAATTTTGGGTCCCCGCACATAGCTTATTAAAGTCTAACAACAAATTGGAGATTATGGTGAATCTAGGAAGGATTACTATGTAAAATATATCATCAAAGTATGATCGGACAGAGGGGCGAATTTAGAGCGGAAGGGGTTTCGCTCGAATATTTATTTTTTATCTCTATATATTATATTTTGAATCCACTTAATATAGCCTAAAAACATGTCTTAGTGGTAAAGGGGTTCAATCATTGTGAGATTGTTTTATAGGTGTTAATCGGGTCGGGCTGACCCGATTTCAACCCGCTTCAGCCCGTTACTGTTCTTTATTGTGCGGGCTGGGATGGGTTGATTGGGGGCGGGTTTTGGACGAACATGCTCTGGTTAACGGTGCACTGTACCCGCTAAGCCTGTGAACCGTTAACGGGTTGTTAACGGGCTGCAACCAGGTATCAGCCCGGTTACCGTTGCTCAATTTTTTTTTTAATTAATTGGACTGTTGCCAACGGTCAAATTGAGAAATGACCGTCGGGGAAAGACCAAATTTTGCAGAAATGGTCATTTCGGCCTCCCCTATTAAAAATATAGCCCTCCCACCCCTAATAATTAAAAAAATTACATTTTTAACCTTTTAAAACCTATAAATAGCCCTCCTTTTTCTTCATTTTTTCTCACAATTCACTCTCTTACTACTCTAATTCTCTCTCAAGTTTCAATTCTCTCTTGATATTATTGTTCTTAAATTCTCAAATCTCAAATTCTCAATTATTTATTATTTCAAGTTTCATTAATTATTTAGTTTAGCCATTACAAAATTATTATTATCAAATATCAAGTTATCAACTATCAAGTATTCAAGTAAAGTGTGGTATCAAGTACTATCAAGTATCAACTATCAAGTTTCGATCTATCAATTGAAGTTGGATTTTTGATATCAAAATTAGTGCGACATCCGAAATCCCGGTACACTCGTTCCATCACTTTCTCTTATTTTGTGTACACTTATTTTATTAATTAGAATTATTAATTTAATTTCTTAATTTAATTTACATAATGAATTTACTTAGAGCAGCCAAAAAAGCGTGCACTAGTAGAGGTGGTAGTAAGAAAACTTCCAAAAGATCAAGAGATGGTGTTGGTTCTTCTAGTATCTTTACACATATTTCTGGAAATTCTAATGTGCTTCAGAGATTGGATAAGATCAGAACGGCGAAATCAAGGGCGTGCCGAGGTAGACGAAGAGGAGGACCAAGAAATTGGAGATATAGTAGTTTATGGTAGGGGTGTACGAAGAAAACCGACAAACCGCACCAACCCGATAATCCGAATCAAACCAAGAAAAAAACCCCGACTATGGTTTGGTTTGATTTGGTTTGATATTGAAAAACAAAACCCGATCATAATTGGTTTGGTTTGATTTTAACTAAAGAAAGTCAAACCGAAACCAAACCAACCCGACGTAACATATATAGAAATTTTAGATATATTTAATATATAAATATACTTATTGTGATGTAATTTATAAATATTTCTTAAAAGATTTGATAATTTTATCTTTTGAGGTATTATTTCAAGGTTGGACTTAGAACTTTTGAATGTTCTTATTTAATTTACTAAGTTTTATAGCCATAAACATTAGTAAATTAAATAGTGCTAACAAAAGCCCAAACCAAAATCAAATCAATACTAATACTAACAAAAGACATTCAATTCAATACTACGAACGGGAATGTATTGAATATCTATTTTTTGTTTTGCAATAATTTAGATAAAAATGCATAACCTATTTTTATTTTTTCTTTAGCGTTTAATCATGTAATTAATACTCTCTTATTAGTCTATTTATTTTAGCATGACTTAGCACTTTTAGATTATGTTTATTTTTATTATGGCTTTTTAATTAGCAATATTTATATTACATAATTTTATTGTCTTTATTGTTGAATATTTTAGGATAATGACATGACATATCTCATATGTTGTATTATTTTCTTAGAAAATACTTTATATAGTTGTTTCTTACTAGGACTAAAGAAATATTTTGAGCACATTTTATATATTTTGTTCTACGAAGATTTTACCGGAAAAAACCCGAATAACCAGAATCCGAGAAAATCCGAGAAAAACCGAGAGTGAAAAACCCGAGTTTTATTGGTTTGGTTTGGTCTTTAGATTTAATAATCCGACACAATTGGTTTGGTTTGGTTTGGTAATTGTAAAATTCGAACCAATCAGGTCTATGTACACCCCTAGTTTATGGTTCTGATTCAACCAATGCTGGAAATGTAGAACCTCATGTTGACATGGAAGAACTTGCAAAAATAATGCAAAATATGTGATGTACTATTTCTTATTTTTTTATAGTTGTTGTAAACTTTTAATTTGCAAGTTCAAAAATAAAAAAATAAAAAAAGAACTTGCAAATTAATTTGAAGTATTAAAAATATAAAATGAAAGCGTTCGGAGTTTGTTCCTTACATATTGCCTATTGGTCTTATTAAATAATTTTTTGTAGTCACTTACTTTCTAATTCAATTTTATAATTTTAAAATACAAATTTCAAATTTAAAACTTTAAACTTTAAACTTCAAAGTTTAATTCTATGCCTTAAAAGTTTGCAAAATACTTAAGTATCAATAACATTGAATAAGAAAAACAAAACTTAATTTTTTTAAAAAAAAAAATACAGTAGCCCGGCCCGCCCGAACCCTTTAAGCCCGAACCCGAACGGGCCCTAAATAACCCGAAATTTCCAACCCGCTAACCAGCCCGATAAAGGGGCGGGCTGGAATTTTTTCCCGTTCAACCCGTCCCAGCCCGCCCAATAAATAGGTATAGGTTGTTTGTTCAATTCCCACTAGCTACAATTCTTTTCTTTTTTTAATTTTTTAACCTTTTTTTAACCCCTTAGCAAAAATCCTCTCTCCATCGCTGTTCAGACAATACTGTCACGTCTTTAGTTGTTAACTAAGTACACGTGCGGCATTTGACAACTCGCTCATGATCTTGCACAACTTGCTCATGTTCTTGTTATGTCAAGTCAGCCTTACTACACTCAAGATCGCTAAGAGAATGGAAGAAAGAACACAAGAGAATTGTTAAAGGAAGTTTTGTATTAGAGAGAACTTGAATTGTTTGTTTGGTTTATGAATTACAAATGAATGCCCCCTATTTATACTAATCACCTAGGGGCTAGTATGTAAATAATAATTATTCTACAAGTCCTTCCATATTTACAACTAAGTCCCTTCTCTAGAATATTCTACACGTCTAAATTCTTCTAAGGACTTTCTTAACAATTCTATAGGGTTTTAGGGTCTTCCTAAGGAAACCTCTATATTTCTCTAGAACCTTCCTACAAATGCATAAATGTCTAATACTTTTCTAAGAAAATTCTCCATAGTTCTAGAATATTCCACCAAAATCTTTTCCTTAACTTATGTAACCCTTCCATATGGCAAAAATACATGCCAAGTGACACCTACGTGGCATGATGATGTGGCGAGTCATGACACTCTCCCCCACCCAATTTTGTGCCGCCCTCGACACAAAGCATCGACACGTATGTGCGCACCTCGCCTTGGCTTCATCGGAGATCTTTGTCCATTACCCATGATGCTCTATGAAGCAGTCTGCCTTCTCATTTCACAAGGTACTGGTCACCTCTCTTCTTATGCCATTTGTACTTTGGACGGCTAGCAATAATGGTCTCGATCCTCCGCCCATCTGATGCCTCCCCTTTCTCTTGGCCTGAATCTCCCCATGACTCAACCAAGTCCAGAAGCTTCTCAAGCATCGGGTCTATGCTTTCACTCCCTATTTGGCTACCCTCCGTGGTCCCATCCTTGCTAGCAAACTTGACCCCTCTGCTTGGTGCATCATCTAAGTCTGATAGTATGCCATCATTTTGTAACTTACCATCCCCTTCAACTATATCCGCCCAACTTTTCTTGCTACCACCATGTTCTATTTGCATGGCGCCAAGATAGACTTTGGAATCTCCTACTTTCGGCTTAGATTCCAAGCGCATCCCTCCAATGCAAGCGGTCTCTCGTGTGTCACCCTTGTGTCCCTGAGCAAAATTCCCGATCATTGTTGCAAGCTTACCCAACTCTGGGCATTCACTTGCCCGATGTGATCCTTTACAAAAGTAGCACCATCCCTTAGGCACGTACTCGCTATTGTTTTTCGGCCCCTTGCCATTACCCTTGTATACATCGGCTATGCCTTTCCCCATTGTCCTTGTCATGATCTCCCTCACCCCTCTCGACATTGCCTTCTCTGGATTTGGTAGACTCCATCTTGAAGTCAACAAGTGACTCGGCTACCGCTAAGGTCTCGTCCACATTGGCTACTTGATGTCTTCTTAACTCCTGCTTTGCCCAATTTTACAACCCATCCATGAAGTGAAAGAGTGAATCTTCCTCGGATAATGACGAGATTTGCAGCATTAAGGTAGTGAACTCGTGCACATACTCCTGAATTGTGGCCGTCTGTCGGAGCTCCCTTAGCTTCCGCCTAGCCTCATACACCACATTCACCGGGTAGAATTGCTTCTTCAACTCCTTCTTGAACTGCTCCCACGTCTCAATGTTGCATAGCTCCTTTTCCATTTCAGCATACTTTCGACGCCACCACAGCGCAGCAATCTCTGAGAGGTACAACATAGCAGTGTTGATCTTGGCCTCTTCGTCTCTCACATTGCCATGCCTGAAGTAGTTCTCCAAGTGCCAAAGGAAGTTCTCTACTTCTTGTGCATCACGAACACCTTTGGACATTGGCGATTTGGGAGCCTCGATCTTGGTCTCCCTCGTCACAACAACATTACTATTTGCCTCAGTCAAGCTAGCTTCAGGATGCTCCTCGAACGACTCTATCTTTGTCTTCATGGCATCGATAATGCTCAATGCCTCCATAAGTCGCACTCCAAGGTAGTGATGGTTTTCCTTAGCTCCATCTCGACCTGCGTACGCCCCTGTAAGTCATTTCGGATGCTCTCAATTTCTTCAAGAGTATGTCCCTTAAGAACTCTAAGGGTGCCTTCCACCTTCCCCAAGCATTGGCCAAAGATCTCGACGGCGTTCATCCCCACACTCACCTTCATCACCCACTCTTTACCGAGCGAGACGTCCTCCGGCAGTACCTCCACTTCATCCTCGCTCACTTCATTCTTGGGATGTAAGCCTCTCGTTTGGCACAACCCCGGGTGGCACCTCCTGACTCTTGTTGGTGGTATTCCTCTTTTTGTTACGGCCGCTCTTGCCAGTAGCATCCTGGATGACGTTGGCTTGGGTGTTGGCAGTGTTAACTTCTCCGATGTTCGTCATTCCCTTAGTTCCAACCTTTGCTCTGATACCACGTTGTCACGTCCTTAGTTGTTAACTAAGTACACGTGCGACACTTGACAACTCGCTCATGATCTTGCACAATTTGCTCACGTTCTTGCTATATCAAGTCAGTCTTACTACACTCAAGATCGCTAAGAGAATGGAAGAAAGAACACAAGAGAATTCTTAAAGGAAGTTTTGTAATAGAGAGAACTTGAATTGTTTGCTTGGTTTATCAATTACAAATGAATGCCCCCTATTTATACTAATCACCTAGGAGCTAGTATGTAAATAATAATTGTTCTACAAATACTTTTATTTTACAACTAAGTCTCTTCTCTAGAATATTCTAGACATTTAGATTCTACTAAGGACTTTCCTAACAATTCTATAGGGTTCTAGGGTCTACCTAAGGAAACATCTATATTTCTCTAGAACCTTCCTACAAATGCATAAATGTCTAGAACTTTTCTAAGGAAATTCTCTATAGTTCTAGAATATTCCGCCAATATCTTTTCCCTAACTTATGTAACCCTTCCATATATCAAAAATATATGCCAAATGACACCTGCGTGGCATGATGATATGGAAAGTCATGACAATACGATCTATATAGTCGCACGGATTATATAGCGATAAGAATATGGTACAACACGGCAAATAAATATCCATCTAGCAAATCAATCCAAAACTACTGACAAACGACTAAACAAAAAGAGTAGTAACATACCTTAGAAGGCTTCATAGGCTCAGGAATGACAAAAAGCGGGGCGGAGAAGATCAACCCGGTCCAAGTATCTGGCTCCGATTGAAAGTACATAAGCAAAGTAGCTAACCCACCCATTGATTCCCCGAACAAAAACGCCGGCAAATGCTTATACTCATCGCTATTCCTCACGCTCTTAAAATAGTACAAGGAAGAAGCAGCAGTCTTCTCCAAATCTCCCATGTAACATCGGACCCCATCGGACCGGCCATGTCCGAGCAGATCAGCAGCAAAAACAGCATAACCCCAAGTAGCGTAATTAATACATATCTTCTGAAATAGCCAACCGGTATCGGAACCGTAGCCATGGGTCATGTAAACAGTGCCCTTAGGAGATATATTTGGGTCAAGTGGGAGAAATGATTGAGTGAAGAGCTTGCCGTTGGGTGTTTCGAAGTAAGATTTTGAGTTGCGTACGCCTTGAGAGGCGTAGTACTCTTCCTCCGGCATGTCGCCCCAGAAGTTAGCTGTGGTTGCGGGTACGTCGGACGCCATTTTCCGGTGAATTTGAACGGCGGACGTGGAGTTGTTGGGCGGGTAATCGGATTTGGTAAGAAATTTATGTAGTGATTGGGGGATTTTATATAATGGTATTTACATATAAATTCATTTTTCAACTAAAACGATATTTTAAATAATTTTACATGAAGTTGGTGTCTCAATTATATAGGAAGCTGTTTCACCAACCTTCTATTTTTCTTTTCTTTTCGGTTAGTTTCAACAGAAAATTGAGTTTGTGGGCCCAGCCTAGGGGTTGGTGAAGGGAGTAGGTGAGCAAACAAATCCTCACCTAACAGCCTGTTTGGCCAAGGTAAAATAATTTTTTTGTGAAAAGCCGTGCGTTTGATTAATTAATTTAAAAATTATTTTTAAATAGTAATTAGTGTTTGATCAAACTTTGAAAAAGTACTTCTAAGTATATTTTTCTTCAAAATTACTTTTAAAATAATTCTTCTCGAAAGAAGCTACTTTTTTTACTTCTCCAAAACGGTTTCTGTTTTTATTCAAAAATACTTTTTTTTCTTTTAAAACATTGGTCAAGCACTTCAACTTTCGGAAAAAAAACACTTTTTGCTAGGAGAAGCTTAGCAAAATATGCGATAACTCAGTTTATGTGAGATATTTAAAATAAATCTCTCTTTCCAATAGATATTCTTTTCCTAAATTAGTTGGAATATAAATTCGATTTTTAGAGCAAAAACTTAAAAAAAAGGCTTTTGATTATAGAAATTAGACATCTATAAAGTACTAAAACTGCTTCTACTATCAATATGTTAGTAGCTTTATATGTACTTTCGTTTTTTATTTCCTAATTAAAATAGAAGCTTCTATACTAAATGAAGTTTCAACAGGTCAATATTATATAGAGTAAAATATAAATGCTCAAGTTTACATATAGTTTTCAAGTATTAAAGGTGTCTGAAACATATTTAAAAATGATATCAACGAACTGTGTACGGGATAAGAAAATTACATTAGTCTCTTGACAATAAGATTGAGTTGTTTTTTAACCTGAATTTCATCTCTTGCATTTTTTGTCTCTTGTGTTTGACCCAAAATTTAGATCCGGGTTCAACCAATTAGATTTAAATAAAGTAAAGTCAATCTTAATTAATATTAATATTCAAAGCACAAGATCATCGATTTTGTAGTAGATAATATGTATATTTGACGGAATAGCAATAAATGTGGACAACACTAACAATATTCAATGACCCAACAAGTGGAAGATAGCATTAAATAATAACAAACAACAATGAATGACATTTAGGTAAATAAGAACATGCGAATCACCCGAAAAAGGGTGAGATTTGTGGATCTTCCTTCTGACAATGATAAATGATTGATAAGCCTTCGAATATTCAAGTAGTTCTTGCATCAAGTGGAAAGTTATGGAAGAATCTTAGTAAAAAGGTATTTCTCGTGTGCTTGCAATAAAGTCAGATTCTCTCTATAAAGTCAATGTATTTTCTTACAAGTGAATATCGTATGTCCCATATCCTTGTGTCTTTTTCTATTTATGGGGAATATATACCTAGAACACCCTAATAGTACAGATACAGAGATATCCACTAGAATATTCTCCTATGATATCTTATCCAAAAACTAGTCGTTATTCACTTTATTTACGGTGAGTGCTCGACCTCGAGCCCGGGGCCGGGTTTTGACTTTTTGGGGAAAATATTATAAACCCTATAATTATGCATTGAGATTGAGTTCTTTAGCGTTTATTGATGTTATTAAGTTAATTATGACTAGATATGAGTGAATTGATGATGGAATTGAGAGCTAAAGCGGTGGTTGAGCTTCGAAATACCCGGTGGCTTGAGGTAAGTATTTGATCTAACCTTAACTTGAGGGATTAGGAATCGCCGACTTATTTGCTACATGAAATTCCATGTGTGCGGCGTATAGGTGTGGTGACAAGTACCTGTGCGCCACCAAATTATCATTTTAGCCTGTTCCCTTCCCCGTATCCTTATATATTGCTCTCCTGTCTTAATTGCTACTTTCTCATAAATGTTTCCATGTCTAATTGCTTCATTTTAATTGTTGTTCTCCTTATTAAAGTATTTATTTGTTTTATTTTTTTTATTACCCTCTTGGCTTATATTGGTTTATTGGTACTTCATGGCACACTTTGGTTGGTCTCGTTGTGTAGTTTCGACTAGTAAAGTTTCATAATCGTAGTGATATTTCATTGTGTGGGTTGAGGTATAAGTGTTGTGGGGGATTTGAATTAACTTGTGAAACACTTGTCTTTGTTGTGGAGGATTTGAGTTAACTTTTAAAACACTTGTCTTTATTTTTATAATTGGTGCTGATATATATATTGGGATCGGGTTGCACGCCGCAACAGGAGAAATAAGGGTGAATGTGATTGTCTGGTGGGATCGGGTTGCACGCCGCAACAAGGAATAATAAGGGTAGATAGGTGGGATCGGGTTGCACGCTGCAACAGGAGGAATAAGGGTGATATGTGTTGAGGAGTAATAAGGGTGGACTGTTGGGATACGGTTAGTGATTATATGGTGGGATCGGGATGCGCACCGCATCAAATGTTATTTATGTACCCTTTTATGTTGAAATTCATTATTGTAGTGTTGGAAATCTTTTAAGGATTGGTTATAGCTGAGTATCGGTAGAAGACTGGGTTCCGTATTTATTAAATGGGAGTTACTGTTATATTTCATTTTGTATTTCCTTTCTGTTAGTATCAACTGTTGCAGGTATGTATGTATGTATTTTTGTATTTCCTTTCTGTTAGTATCAACTGTTGCATCTATATATATGTTGTTATGCCCCGCCGTAGCCTCGTCACTACCTCGTCGAGGTTAGGCTCGGCACTTACCAGTACATGGGGTCGATTGTACTGCTTTTGCACTCTGCAGTTCTTGTGCAGATTTCGGAGCTAGTGGTTGATCGAGAGGTTGGTTGTTGTTACTGCATTTCGGAGACCCAAGATAGTCATGTAGGCGTCCGCAGGCTCTGGCATCCCCTTCTATCTTACTTCATTTCTGTTTTATTTACTTTCGAGACAAATGTAATCCTTTCTTTCAGACCGGTATTTGTAGTAGTCTGTAGAAAGTTCGTGAGTTGTGACACCTGCTTTGGGTGGTTTTGACTTATGTTTTCGTTAATAGTAATATTGTAAATAGTTAGTTATATACTTCCGCTTTCATTTTCCGTGTATTTAGTTCTGCTAAACTATAATTATAAGAGGTTAAAGGGAAAGGGTGTAATATTCTGTTACTTTGGCTTGCCTAGCGGGTACAATGTTAGGCATCATCACGGTCCCGAAGGTAAGAAATTTGGATCGTGACAAGCTCGAGCTTAGTAGGGGCATAGAGGCCCAATGCAGCAATCTCCAAGCCCAAGTGGTCCAGCTGCGAGGCCAACTTGAAGAATGCTAGTTCAAGGCAGAGGCTCTTAGCGACGAGGCTACCGAGAAGCAAGTGGAGTGTGATAAGGCAGAGTTTGCTCGGTCGGAGGCTTTGAGGAGGATGGATTTCCTTGAGTAGGCGAACCAAACCCTTCGTTCTGAGCGAGAAAATGACCTGTCAACGATGAGGGCTAAGGAGGAACAGCTTGATGAGAGGATTGGGGAGTTGGAAAAAGAAACCTCTAATCTTTATGATCGAGTTGCTGCTTTGGAGACCGAGAAGGCCCAACTTCTTGCATGACCTTGTTCGTCTACTGCTTTTGGCTTCCCCAGCATCCCCTGTGAGCTGTAAGAAGAATGGATTCATGCTGAGGCCTGATCGTATGTGCTTCGCAAGTTTCACGCAACGAGCTTCGTTTTTGGGGCGGCCTTTGAGGATGCTCGGTATCAAGGATCACGAGGCTCGGATTGCTTGTGGCTACGACCCTGCTACACGTCATCCTGGCGAAGAAGATGAGAACGGGGAGGATGCTATGGACTATCTTGAGGAGGATGCCTGGTACGATTCTATTTACCCTCAGGGTAAGGATGGGGAGTCCGCTGAAGGTTGGGACTGATAGTGTTAACGGTCAAGGAGGCCACATTGCTGAGGATCGGTCTGGGGAGGATGTTGTGGGTCGTGATGGCGATGACCAATAGTTGCTTAGAATTTTTTGTGTATTTTTGCCAGTGTCTTCAAGAGCCTTTCTAAAAAACTTTTGCCTATAAATATCAAAGTTGATTTTTGCATTCATCTATACCTTTCTTATTTGCCGTGATTTGTTTTTGTACTTGTATGTTTTGCAGTCTTTCATATTTTTGTTGTCGTCCTCTAACTGATCATATTCATTAGGATGAATCATCCCTTTGTCTATATAGATAGAGCATGTCTCCTTAGTAGAGGATCGATAGGTTAAGTTTGAACTTGGTCGGACTTAGCCTCTTGTTCGGTTGAATTTTAACCTTCTACCGAGGCGTGGCGGAGGGCCGGTATGTGTAATATTAATATTAACATGAATAAAGTAGAGTCAATCTTAACTAATATTAATATTCAAAATACAAGATTACCGATTTTGTAGTAGATAATATGTATATTTGAAAGAATAACAATAAATGTGGACAACACTAATAATATTCGATGACCCAAAAGGTAGAAGATAGTATTAACTAATAACAAATAGCAATGAATGACATTTAGGTAAATAAGAACATACGAGTCACCCGAAAAAGGGTGAGATTGTGGATATTCCTTCTAACAATGATGAATGATTGATGAGCCTTCGAATATTCAAGTAGTTCTTGGATCAGGTGGAAAAAGTATGCAAGAATCTTAGTAAAAAGGTATTTCTTGTGTGCTTGCAATAAAGCCAAATTCTCTCTATAAAGTCAATGTGTCTTCTTACAAGTGAATATCTTATGTTCCCTTTCCTGTGTCTTTTTTATTTATAGGGAACATATACCTAGAATACCCTAATAAACAGATACAGAGAATATCTACTAGAATATTCTCCTCTAATATTCTATTCTAAAACTAGCCGTTATTCACTCTATTTACGGTGAGTGCTCGACCTCGACCCTGATCTTCGCTGACTCTTTGACCTTGGTCTTCAATAGCTTTATCGGCCATGCTCTTCACTTCTTAAGTGATCTCTTCGACGTCGAGCGGGCCTTTATCGAAGTCGTACCGGCAACACATGACAGTTTGCAAGTGTCTTTTTAATGTTAACATGGTTTTATCTTGTCAAAGATAATTTTTGACCCATACATTTTGTCCTAAAGGTACCTTTGGGATTAACCATAGTGGAGTCCTCTTAACTTGGTCTCTCTCTCATTTTACTTTTTTGGTTTAGGCTGCTTATATAAGAGGAGAGTTTCACATTCCTCTTCGAAACAAATTTTCTTAAACTAAGATAAAGCTAAAAGGAGAAAAGGAAACTTCCATGAGTAGTGAACACGACCTATTACCTAACTATATGCAATGGAATCAGAAACACATCTCTAGCACGAAATTATGAAAACGTTGGTACGCGAGGAGTAAAAATCCGAATTATATATTGTGGCAATTTGAAAGATCAGTTCGAACGATCTTAAACATTGGGAATTTTATAGAAATACTGGGAATCATGTAACACACGAAAAACTGGAGCGTGCATCCTACAAATTATTTACTACTAGAGATGGTAGGGATGGCAAAATGATTAAAAAAAAACACTTAACCACTAAAATATGGGTTGAATAATGAACTTTTTAAAAACGGATCAAATATAGATAAGAACTATATTATCCATTTAGAAAATGGATAACCAATGGGTAACCAATGGATAACTAATGGGTCTTAACTTTACATTTGTAAGGCTTCAAATTAGGGTTTATCAAGTTAGGGAGACTAAGAATTCTCCCAAAAGTGATCATATGCAGAATTCATGGATAATATGGTTACCCATTGTTAGTGATATATTAGATATGTCCTAGATCCAATCTCATGTTTGATGATTTGAACATATTTTTCATGAATGTTTATATAAAATATATATATATATATATATATATATATATATATATATATATATATATATATATATATATATATATATATATATATGACATTTGATATTCTTTTATCATTATTATTAATTGCTTGATTATTTTGATAAGGTCCTTGATTAAATTTTGAGACTTGTCATCGTGATTGAGATCATGATAATGAGAGTAAAGTTTCTTATAATTTAATATAAATTTAGTTCTTGATCATAGGATTATTAATTTGGACATTAATAATCCGGTTAGATCAATATCTATGTGATCGTCTTTATAGGATAAAGATTGGTTGATCTCATTAATTGAATCACATAGATAGAGGATGCATATAGAGATATGATCATTGAACCGACTCATTGGATAATTCCTAATGGTTAGAATTACCATAAACTGTCAATAAGATATTCTCTTGAAGAATGTGATGTAAGAGTTTCCTTTGACCTGAGATCGTCATAGTAATTGACAAGTTATTTATTGTGCTTTGATACTAGACACTTATGGTCCTAGGGCGATAGTTGAAAGGATATTGGGTACGATACTTGTAGAATTAGTGATTGATCCAAGATGGAATCTGTCAACTCTTGGTAATGAGATTAAGCTTCATGTTGTCATGAATTATAAACGACCAAACTAAGACCTTGGCTAGGGCAATTGAATGAAAGAAGAAATGAGTTTCTTAGGTCATTCAATTTGACATGAACCCATAGTTGGTCGCCTATTTGGATTTGACAGTTGAACCATATCATAGGGTGATCCAGAGCTATAAGGACAGAAGAAATTACTACATTATTCTTCTACTGGTGCTTGAGAGTAAATTGTATAATTCCTTCTATCTGGTCGTTAAGTAGTGTTGCTAGACGCCACCCTTGATTAGTATATTGATATGATTAATTTACTACCGGCTTAGTATTGAACCTATAGGGTCACACACTAACGAGTGTTCTGATCATTGCTAAAGGATTAATTACTTTATTATTTGATAATTAAATTAAGGAATTTAATTAGTCAAACAAATTTAGTTATTAGTCCAAATGAAATATTATTATATTATTTGCTAGCACAGAGGATATAATTAATATTCTGAATAAATTGAAGTTTCTATTTGGACAAAAAATTAAATTGTATATATATATATATATATATATATATATATATATATATATATATATATATATATATATATATATGTGTGTGTGTGTGTGTGTGTGTGTGTGTGTGTGTGTGTGTGTGTGTGTGTGTGTGTGTGTGTGTGTGTGTGTGTGTGTTATCAATGAAGAACACTTGATCCAATTTTGATTGGACATGGAATTCCATGAAGGAATTCCTACGACAGAATTTCAATTCAAACTCCTCAAGATCTTGGAAGATTCATCCCATTAGAATGGGATATATTTTTCAATGGAAAACTTTTATAAAGTTAATAAAGGAAGTTTGTCATAATCATCCCACTTAGAATGAGATATATTTTTCAATGGAAACCTTTTATAAAGTTAATAAAGGAAGTTTGTCATAATCATCCCACTTAGAATGAGATATATTTTTCAATGGATTCAATTTTTATATTAAAAGACTTACTCTTGATTTAAAATCGGATGACATTCAATTGCAGTAGCAAAAACTCTCTATTCTTCCCCTTTTTTAGCTTCCATTTCTGAAGTGAAAATAACAGGTTTGAGAAGCCATAAAAATCAAGAGACAAACATTCTTGACAATAACAGTTCTTGTCGTGTAACATTAAGTTGAGATTTTTGATAAAATTTTCAACATAATATTTTGTTCAATTTTGTTCACGGGTTTCATTGATCAAAGAGTTGATAGCAAAGATCGGTCTAGGTGTGGATATGCATAGAGTCTTCGCACAATAGAAGAAATTTTTTGAAACAAGACTTTCTTCACCAGGTACGTCTTAGATCCGATCTTTGACATGTAAATAAATTTTAAACACGAAAAGTTCTGCCTAGGATTGTTATTGCCTTCCGCTGCATGTTATGAACACCTATACGTGATCCTACAGTGGTATCAGAGCCTTGGTTTCTCGTGTCTAAAATTTATTTACGAAATCTTTTTTCATTTGAAAAGTTCAAACCATAATACATGTATCTTGTGCAATAGACAAATTCTTTGAATACATTGATTAATATTATTTTATTGTGAATAAAATATGTATTTATATAAGTTAAACTACTAAGATAGTTCGTAACTTAAAGTTTGAAATTTCGTATAAGATACGACGGTAATCTGTAATAGGTTATTAGGTTATACAGTTGTTTTAATTGTTATTAGTTTATAAGGTATTAACTAATAATAATTTTCTGGCATGTATTATTTTATGTGATATATAAGATAAACATGTTAGAAGTATGTTGAATTTCATTTTTATGTCACATGCTTGTTCGGCATATGATTTTGAATTATTTATTAAATGTGATGTAAATTAATTTTGGACTAAGCATGTAGACAACTTGAATTAAATTCATGTGCTATAAAGATTTGATTTTCATATATTAAACTTTGTTTTTGTAACAATTCCCTCCTATTAAAATTTGAGTTCTTAAATAATAAATATAAGATATTTTATGGTAGAGCTATCCATCAAAGTAAATAATTTTATTTATTTCTTGTTTATAAGGAGGGACCTGACTACCAGGAGACTTATAGTTTGAGAATATGTTAAAATTATTTATTGCATGAGATGCATGGATTGAAAGAATTATTTAATTTTACACTAGACGCCTGGACTACCCGGGGAGTATAAAATTTAATAAATTCTTTGCTATCATGATGGTTGAACTCAACTATGCCAATAGGATCGACCTGACTACCAAGGGACTAATTGACATAGAGCTATTTAAGGAAATTGTATGGGGATACAATTGGTAAGTGTACTTACCTTTAAAATATATGTGAGAAACGACTTGACTTCCAAGTGGCTTATACATATTGTTGAAGGATTCTTTTACTCCACTAATAGAAGTAAAGATTTCTTAAACTTTAATGAGGGTAAACAGTTTAAAATAATTAGTGAAAATATTATTTAGATAAAAGTCCATGCCTTTATGATATGTTTAAATATGTTCTTATAATAATGTCTTTTCTTTTCTAATTTTAGATTTCTCAATATGTCTGTTATATCACTGCGTGGAATACTTGAGACCAACAAGTTGGTAGGACCAAACTTCGATGATTGGTACAAAAATTTGAGAATTGTTCTCATGCATGAAAAACTTATTGATGTGATCGATAAGCCTGCCAAGGAAGTCCCAAATGAGAATGATGATGATTCCACCAAGATTTATCAGAAATACTTGGAAGAATGTCTTACTACCAAATGCATCATTCTCGCTTCTATGAGTTCTGAGCTCTAGAGGAAATATCAGGATATGGATCCAACTGTAATCATTGAACATCTTAAGAAGATGTTTGGTACCCAAAGCAGGACAGCAAGATATCAGCTATCTAAGGCTTTATTTGGATCCAAATTGACTGGAAACTCTCCAATTGGACCCTATGTCAATCGTATGATTGATCTTATTGAAGAACTTGAAATGTTGGGGTGCAAATTGGGTAAAGAGCTTTCTCAAGATTTGATCTTGCAGTCACTCTCTGAATCCTTTTCACAATTTGTTATTAATTTTAATATGCATAAAATGGATTGTGATATTCGTGAGATGCTTAACATGCTGATTGATTATGAGAATCAACTTGCATCTAAGAAGAAGAGAGGAACTGTCATGTTGGTTGGAAACTCTTCTAAGAAGAAGGGTAAAGGTAAAAATAAACCCAAGAAGAAACCTACTGCGCCTAAGGGTGGTGTGACCAAACCCAAAGGAAAAAGAGGCAAAGCTGACCAATCTGATGCTGAATGTTTCCACTGTAATTCGATTATGCATGTTTCAAGTCTTAAGAGGAAAAGAGATGATCAAGTAAATCATACATATTTTTGGCATTGTAGGCTTGGTCATATTGGATAGAAAAGAATTAACAAGTTGTACAAGGAAGGGTACCTTGACAAATATGATTTTGAATCATATCCAACTTGTGAATCTTGTCTCAAAGGAAAAATGACCAAATCTCTATTTACTGGAAATAGAGAAAGAGCTTCTGAATTATTGGGACTAATTCATATAGATGTTTGTTGGCCCATGAAAATTCAAGCTAGAGGTGGATTTCTTACTTCATCACCTTCACTGATGATATATCAAGATATGAATTTGTGTATCTTATGAAACACAAGTCTGAATCTTTTGAAATGTTCAAAAGGTTCTGTAGTGAAGTTGAGAAGCAGACTAGTAAAAATATCAAAGTACTAAGGTCTGATAGAGGTGGAGAATATCTTAGTGAAGATTTTACCAGATATCTCAAAGAGAATGGGATTCTCTCACAGTGGACACCTCCAGGAACACCACAACACAATGGTGTGTCTGAAAGGAGAAATCGAACCTTATTAGATATGGTGAGATCTATGATGGGGTTCACTGATCTTCCAATAAATTTATGGGGATATGCTTTGGAAGCAGCAACATACTTACTTAATAAAGTTCCCACTAAGTCAGTCTCTACAACACCATATGAGATATGGAAAGGATGTAAGCCTAACCTTAAACATATTAAAGTTTGGGGTTGTCCAGCTTATGTTAAGAGACTACAGTCTGATAAACTTGACTCAAGATCTGATAAATGTAGGTTCATTGGGTATCCCAAGGAAACAATGAGATATTATTTCTATCATCCTTCTGTCCATAAAGTGTTTGTGGCCAGAAGAGAAACCTTTTTGGAAAGGGAATTTCTTTTAGAAGAAAATTATAATGGAGAAACAGAACTTGATGAAGTTCAAGAAACTAATGAATCAACACAATATAAAGATCATGATACCCAAGTTGAAGAACCGTTATTGGATGTTTTGAAGTTGCCAATGAAGTTTCCATCTTCAACGGTTGAAGTTCAAGAACTAAATGAAGTTTAAGAACAGGTTAATGAACCAGTTCCAAACCTAATTGAACAACAACCAAATCCAGCACATGGTGAACAGGTTGTACAAGTACCTCTTAGAAGGTCTACACGAGAATGTCATGTACCAACTAGATTAAATTTAATGGTACAAGATGATGTATAAAATGAGGTTCATCATAATGATGATGACCCTAAGACCTATGAAGAGGCTATACAAAGTTCTAATTATGAGAAGTGGCAAAAGGCCATGGAATCCGAAATGGAATCTATGAAGGAAAATAAAGTATGGACTTTAGTTGAACCTTCAAAGGATATAAAAACTATAGGTTGTAAATGCATTTTTAAGAAAAAGATTGGAGCAAGCGGAAAGGTGGAGACCTACAAAGCCCGTCTTGTTGCCAAGGGATATCGTCAGAAAGAAGGAGTCGACTATGACGAAACTTTCTCTCCCGTGGCAATGCTCAAATCAATTCGGATTTTGCTTGCTATAGCAGCATACTATGATTATGAAATATGACAAATGGATATGAAAACAACTTTCCTTAGTGGTGAGCTAGAAGAGGATATGTACATGACACAACCTGAAGGTTTCACATCTTCATCTGATCATAATAAAATTTGCAAACTACAAAGATCTATTTATGGAGTAAAGCAAGCTTCTCGAAGTTGGAATATTCGCTTTAACAAGACAATTGAAAAGTTTAATTTTGTTAGATGCGAAGAAGAACCTTGTGTGTACAAAAAGGTTAATGGGAGCACAATTATATTCCTAGTGTTGTGTGTTGATGATATATTGCTCATAGGTAATGACATACCGACATTGCAAAGTACCAAGATTTGGCTATCTGGACAGTTCTCCATGAAAGACTTGGGAGAAGCAGCTTATATATTAGGTATAAAAATCTATAGAGATAGATCTAGGAAGTTGCTTGGACTTTCCCAGGCTTTGTACATTGATACCATCTTAAAGAGGTATAACATGGATAATTCCAAAAGAGGCTATCTACCAATTGGTACTGGAATTACTCTCAGTTTGGAGGATTGTCCTAAAACACCTGAAGAGAGAGAACACATGAGTAGGATCTCATACGCTAGTGTAGTGGGTGCTATCATGTATACCATGATATGTACACGTCCTGATGTGGCTTATGCACTTGGAGTGACTAGCCGATATCAGGCAAATCCTGGTGAGGAACATTGGAAGGTGGTGAAGACCATTCTTAAGTACTTACGAAGGACTAAAGACCAATTCCTCGTCTATGGAGATTCTGAGTTGAAACTTGAAGGTTATACTGATGCAAGTTTCTCTTTATATAAAGATGATAGCAAGTCTATTTCTGGTTATGTATTCACCTTAAATAGTGGTGCAGTCAATTGAAAAAGTTCCAAACAAGCTACAGTAGCTGATTCCGTAACTGAAGCAGAATATATAGCAGCTAGTGAAGTAGCTAAGGAAGCTATATTGATGAAAAAGTTCTTAACTGAACTTGGTGTGGTTCCTTCAATAGAGGGTGCAGTTCCATTGTTGTGTGACAATACTGGAGCAATTGCTCAAGCAAAAGAACCAAGATCATACCAAAAATCCAAACATGTTTTGCGAAGGTATCACTTAATGAGAGAAATTATTGAACGTGGCGACGTCGAGATTCAAAAGGTTGATGGAAAGGGAAATGTTGCAGACCCATTCACTAAAGCTCTTGGAACAAAAGAGTTTGATAAGCACAAATGGAAATTGGAAATGAAGTACAAGAGCGATTGGCTCTAGTACAAGTGTGAGATTGTTACTGATATATTAGATATGTCCTAGATCCAATCTCATGTTTGATGATTTGAACATATCTTTCATGAATGTTATTTCATATATATATGTATATATATGGCATTTGATATTATTTTATCATTATTATTAATTGTTTGATTATTTTGATAAGGTCCTTGATTAAATTTTGAGACTTGTCATCGTGATTGAGATCATGATAATGAGAGTAAAGTTTCTTATAATTTAATATAAATTTAGTTCTTGATCATATGATTATTAATTTGGACATTAATAATCCGGTTAAATCAATATCTATGTGATCGTCTTTATAGGATAAAGATTGGTTGATCTCATTAACTGAATCACATAGATAGATGGTGCATATAGAGATATGATCATTAAACCGACTCATTGGATAATTCCTAATGGTTAGTGTTACTATAAACTGTTAATAGGATATTCTCTTGAAGAATGTAATGTAAGAGTTTCCTTTGACCTGAGATCGTCATAGTAATTGACAAGTTATTTATTGTGCTTTGATACTAGACACTTATGGCCCTAGGGCGATAGTTGAAAAGATATTGGGTACGATTAAATACTTGTAGAATTAGTGATTGATTCAAGATGGAATCTATCAACTCTTTGTAATGATTTTAAGCTTCATGTTGTCATGAATTATAAACGACCAAACTAAGACCTTGGCCAGGGCAATTGAATGAAAGAAGAAATGAGTTTCTTAGGTCATTCAATTTGACATGAACCCATAATTGGTTGCCTATTTGGATTTGACAGTTGAACCATATCCTAGGGTGATCCAGAGCTATAAGGACAGAAGAAATTACTACATTATTCTTCTACTGGTTCTTGAGAGTAAATTGTATACTTCATTCTATCCGGTCATTAAGGAGTGTTGCTAGACGTCACCCTTTATTAGTATATTGATGCAATCAATTTACTACCGGCTTAGTATTGAACCTATGGGGTCGCTCACTAACGAGTGTTCTGATCATTGCTAAAGGATTAATTACTTTATTATTTGATAATTAAATTAAGGAATTTAATTAGTCAAATAAATTTAGTTATTAGTCCAAATAAAATATTATTATATTCTTTTCTAGCACAGATATTATAATTAATATTGTGAATAAATTGAAGTTTCTATTTGGACAAAAAATTAAATTGTATCTCTTGGTTGAAATATATATGTCACACCTCCTTTTTACCTACACCCCCCGGAAGGATGTATGTATATTAATGAAGAACACTTGATCGAATTCTGATTGGACATGGAATTCCATGAAGGAATTCCTACGGCATAATTTCAATTCAAATTCCTCAAGATCTTGGAAGATTATCCCATTAGAATGGGATATTTTTTTCAATGGAAAACTTTTATAAAGTTAATAAAGGAAGTTTGTCATAATCATCCCACTTAGAATGAGATATATTTTTCATTGGAAAACTTTTATAAAGTTAATAAATGAAGTTTGTCATAATCATTTCACTTAGAATGGGATATATTTTCCAATGGATTCAATTTTTATATTAAAAGACTTACTCTTGATTTAGAATCGGATGACATTCAATTGCAGTAGCAAAAACTCTCTATTCTTCCCCTTTTTTAGCTTCCATTTTTTAAGCGAAAATAATAGGTTTAAGAAGCCATAAAAATCAAGAGACAAACATTCCTGACAATAACAGTTCTTGTCGTGTAACATTGAGTTGAGATTTTTGAGGAAAATTTCAACACAATATTTTGTTCAATTTTATTCGCGGGTTTCATTGATCAAAGAGTTGATAGCAAGGATCGGTCTCGGTGTGGATACGCATAGATTCTTCGCACGATCAAAGAAATTTTTTGAAACAAGACTTTCTTCACCATGTACGTCTTAGATCCGATCTTTGACATGTAAATAAATTTTAAACACGAAAAGTTCTGCCTAGGATTGTTATTGTCTTCCACTGCGTGTTATGAACACCTATATGCGATCCTACACCTATATTATCCGTCGGTTAATTCATTTTTATCCGTATTAAAAATGAGTCGGGTCGAATAATTTATCTACTTTTTTATTATCCGTTTTCAACCCGAATTATATCCGACCCGACCGACTGTTTGCCGCTGCTAAGAGATGGTAATGTGTGAATGCAGTTCCAGCAAGTCAACAGCCCGCAGTTAGAAGTTAGAACATTAATTTAACGAAAGGTTGGTGAAACACATATAAGGAAAGGGATCCCAATTTCTGTTTTAAACATATTCATGCTCATGATTGTACTAAAAAATAAGGGGGGGGGGAAGGGGTGAAGCTCTTTCATGTATGTTTTTTTTCCTAAAAAAAATTAAATAGAAATGTCCCTGTTTCGTTGAAGCAAAGAATGGAATCAAATGGCCCTACGCGTCGCGAATTAGGATATAATCGGACTTCAATACGGATACCGAACACCGGGAGGAAAACCAAAAAAAAAAAAAAAATGGAATCAAATCCCCCTTTTCCAAATATTTTTCCTTATTTCCCGTCTGGCCTCAGTATTCATATTGGAACCCTCCACTAATACGAATTCGTACAGCATAAGATATTAAAAGAAAAGTACTTTTTACTAAATTTCTTTTTTGTTGTTAGGCCTAAAATTCGAGATTTTTAATGTAGAATCGAGAAATCATATCCATTATACCACAAGGTAATTTTTTTCTTTTCAAAATCCAAATAGGCGTCTCTATCTTCAGGAGTCAGGTAATTTTGCGCTTTAATTCTGACACTATAAGTTTTTTTTTAGATATAAGGGAACACAAACCGAAAGTTTTGGGTAGGGCTGTTTACGGTTTGACAGAAAATCGATCCAAACCAAAAACCGAACCAAACCGATTAAGTAAACCGATATTTTTCTTGATTTGGATTGGTTTTGATTTTACTTGATTTGAATTGGTTTTGGTTTTAAATTTTAATTGGTTCTATTATAAAAAACTGAACCGAACCGATTAATTATATAAAAATATGAATAATTATTGATATATGATATAATATATTTTCGTAAATAATTTTAAATACTTTATGCATTTTAATTATTATTTTGAATTTTGATTTATCCTACTTATATCTTCGGGCCAGTGAGTACGAAGAAGTTAGAAAGAAAAGAGAGAGAGGGAGAAGAGAATCTAATTCTCTAACCTACACACATACTTTTTCCTAATAAAAGAGTTAGAAAAAAAAACGACAAGAGTAAAGAAAACAAACTCAAATTGCAAGACTATAGTAGCTAAAGCTTGAGAAAGTAAACTTTTAGTTTGTTTTTTGTTCATTTTTTTCATATAAACAGGTAAATAAACTTCAGTTCTGAAATAAATATATAAAAAAGCATAAATTTAGCAAATTATTTTTAGATTATTGTCTAGTATTGTTTTACTATTATCGACTTATCATTAGCTTACTAGGAATCGAAAAACCGAACCAAACCAAACCAAACTGATGGTTTGTATGTAATTTGGTTTGGTTTTGGTTTTAAAATTTTAAAAATCGATTTAATTGGTTTGGCTTTGGTTTTAATCAAAACCGGCCAAACCGAACTGTGAACACCCCTAGTTTTGGGAAAAATAAAAGATTCATAATTTAATATTGGTGATCATTCAGCCCAATGCTTCTAATCTGCACTAAGGGTGGCAAGTGGGCCGGTTAGTCCTGGACCCGCGAACTCATATGGGTAGTGGGCCTAAACTGGCCTACGCGTTTAAGTCCGGGACCATGGGGGTTTGAGGCCCAAGTGGGCCGGTTCAAATAATAAGTCCGTTAGGACCGGGACCGTTTGGGCCCGGGACTGGCTCCTAAGTGGGCCGGTTCAACCGGTCCTAAACGGGTCCAACGGCTAATTTTTTTTTTAAAAAAAATTCTCAAATAAAAATCTGACTGTTGCACCTTTAAAATATAGCCGTTATGGCTGCCAAAATAGTCGTTGGCTATTTATAAAATAGTCATTTAATCCTCCAACTTTGTTTTAACCTCAAACTTTTTATAATTATACTTTTTCCCGATTTTCAACTATAAATACCCCCTCATTCTTTCATTTTTCTTCACCAAATCATCAATCTCTCTCTAATTTTCTATTAAAATTGGTTACTTTGTTGTTGCAACTTGTGTGAAAAAATGTGAAGTTGGTGAATAGAACTATTCAAGTCTTCAAAGATAATTAGTTTCAACAAGTTATTTGTCAATTCGGTAAACTCGTTCCAACTCTTTAGTTTTAATATTATATTTTTGTTTGTTTTATTTAGTTACTTTGTATAATTATAATTAAGATGACATATTCCTTAAAAAAATGTTTAGTAAAAATAAGAAAAAATCCAAGAGTGATGAATCTAGTGGCCAATCTATTCCTATTCTTGATAGTGATCTCCCCTACTCAAACCCCATACCCGCCATCCACCTGCTCCTATTCTTGATAGTGATAATACTTTATTACAATTTACGGATAGTCAATATGTGCATAATGTTGGTGGTGGTGAACGCTTAGATGATGAATATATGAATAATCTTTATGGTAATCCAACTATAGATGAAGAAGATGAGCAGGAAATAGATTTAGATGAAACACAACTGGATGATGATACACCCACTAATCATGTTTCTCAAGTTAACCCAACTAATCCAAATGATGTCCCGGATGACCCCCTGTTACTATCCCTACTTTTTCTAGACAACCTTCTAAACGCGCCAAAACATCTCTGGTTTGGCCATTTTTTATTCAAATAAGAGAAAAATTAAAGCTAAGTGTAAAACTTGTGGCAAAGAGTTAGCCTTTAACTATGTTGATCGAGGGGGGAGGGGAAGTTTGAGGAGACACATAATGACACCCTCAAGATAAAGCTAAATTTTTTCAAATGAAAGCTGCGGCCGGAGGGGGGCGGGCAAGTCCAACTAGTCAGCCTGATCCTAGTACCGGGTCAAATCAATCGCAAATTAACACTGCTACCGGTGGTATTTTATATTATGACCCAAGAAAAGATAGGGAAGAATTGACAAAAATAATTATTGTTATGTGATTACCCTATAGTTTTTCGTCTAACCCCCACTTTGTGTATTATGTTAGAAGAGTTTTTAATCCTACTTATAAAGGATGGTCTTGCACAACCGTAAAGAGCGATATTTATAAATATAAACATGAATATGAACAATATTTGCGCTATTTATTTACTCATATTAATTTCGTGTTGCTATTACTGTTGATATTGGTAGATGTGGTAATGACTACGATTATCTTACTGTTACAAGTCATTGGATTGATGAGGAGTGGATAATGCAAAAGCGCATTATTGCTTATAGAATAATTAATTCACATCACACAGGTCAATTTATTTCTGGCACAGTTACGGATATTTGTAGATATTTTTGCATTAGTGATAAAATAATGTCAATTTAAATGAAAAATGCTACTAGTAACACTAATGTTGTAGCATTGCTTACCACTACACTAAATCCTGCATTTAGTAACATTTTTCATGTTAGATGTATTTGTCATATTTACCATTTAATTGTGGGTGATGGTATGAAAATTTTAAACGTTGAAATTGAAAAGGTTAAAATATCTCTTAATTGGCTTTTTTATTCAAACCGTAGAAGTAGACTTAGAAAATATTTTAAAGGCAGAATGGCCTAAATTGCACCGATATTTGTCCCACTTTGTCATGCCGGTCCCCAAACTTAACAAATTGTCAATTGAATATGTACACTCCTTCAAACCGTATATAATAAACGTTTATGATACGACGTTGTCAGTGCGTGTAACACAATCTCGTACACATAGGATGCCACATCAAGAAATTAAACCACGTAGGCTCCACGTCATTTATTATGGCCACATGGGAAAATAAAATGTGAAATGATTATTAATCCCCCAAACCCAAATTTCCCCTTATTTTACACTTATCCACTTAGGTTTAGTCTCTGATGAAGGCGGCGACTTGGGTCGACGGCGGGAGCTTGTCTGGTCAGCACCTTGCCTTTCTTGAACATTCTTCTACGTTTTTGTTTACAACACCACCATCTTCTGCAACTTCTCATTTTCTCCAGATTATTCTTCTTTTTTCGTTTACTTTCTTCAGTTTTGCTTCTATAGGAGTTGTGGGATGATATAAAAATTCATCTTAATTTCTTCTCTACCCCCTTGCTCACTGCCTGCTGACTTGTTGTGGCTTATTGGGTCATTCAAATTATAACAATTGATTCAGCTTCTTCAAATTCTTGAAGTTTTAATCACTTTGTTTGTGTCAAAGGATATTTTTTTTTTCAATTCTTGACTCTGCAACAATAGTTCGGATAAAAGAATTGTATCCTTTTTCAAAAGCCATAACCTTATATCCCTTTTAGCTCTGGTTCCAGCTCCCCAAAGTGATATGCCTCTGAAGGAGAATGACTCACAGGAGATAATATTATATGAAGTCCTCAATGAAGCTAATGCTCATAACATCCCATATTTATCCCAAAGAAACCAACTTCTTCCCAAAAATGTCCGTCGTTCATCACATACCATAGGAAAGAAGTACAGAGGCGTAAAACAGATACCATGGGGAAAATAGCTTTGGGTATTAAATCAAAATAAGGAGAAAGAGAAAGTTGGGTATGGGGAAGAACAAATTACTTATTTTGATCCACCCGTTTGCTTCAATTATTTGGATCCACCCGTTTGTATTATTCTTTTGTTTTTACTTATTATTTTTCATTCTTATTTTAATGATTTTTTTCTTTTATTTTAATTATTTCTGGTTCAAAATGTTTATATTAACACTCATTATCCATGTGAATTATACACACTTTGTCCAACTCAACTATTATTTTGCCACATATGCTTGGTCAACGGTCAGAGGGGTTTGAATAATAGGCTTTGATCAAGTTAAAGTGTCTGGGTGATAATAAGTGAAGTTTGGGGACCGACATGACAAAGTGGGACAAGTGTATGTGCCATTTAGGCTATTCTGCCTGTTTTAAAAGATGCGATGAATTTGGCCTAAGAGAAAGAAAGGTTCCTAAACCTTGTCCAACTAGATGGAATTACATGTATGAAAGTTTAGTTGTTGCATATGAATATAGAAACCCAATAAACTCAACGTTTAATGCTCATGTAAGTGATGATGATGAGCACCTTACAAATGTGGATTTGGCTAATGTTAAAATGCTTGTAGATTTTTTTAGAAAGATTTCATGTTGCTACAAATAAATTTTCTGGACAATATTATCCGACTATTTTGAACTGTTTAGTTTATCTTGCAGATCTTGCAAATTTGTTTGCTTATTTTTCAAAGGATGGGGAAATTTATGAAGTAACTATTGATTCCATGAGAAAGAAATTTAAAAAATATTTTTTCCCTATTTCCCTTATTTGTGGTATTGCTGCATTGTTAAATCCTACTATGAAATTAGGTGGTCCTCAATATTGGTATCGATCTATTTATAATGGTTTAGAACTTACACCTGAGGAGTTGTCTACACTTTCGGATGCACAAGCCTCAATTAAAATAAATGCTCTAACTATTTATAGTGCTTATCAAATTGCACTAGATAATGCTAGACCAGATATTCCAACTCCTTCTTCTTCTAGTTCTCAATCATCTAAAAGAACTGCAGGAGTAAGAGCACTTACTGCTTGGACCGAGTTCAGGGGTTCTCAAGGTTGTACCACTAGTGATTGTTCACAACTAAATGAGTTTGAAGTTTATTTGTCACAGGGACTTGAGGAAGTGAATTCTGAGGGCTCATTTAATCTTTTGGAATGGTGGAAGGACAAAGAAAAATACTTTCCGGTCCTTTCAAGGATGACCCGAGATATTTTAACCATTCAAGCTTCAACAGTGGCATCGAAGAGCGCTTTCAGTCAAGCAAGACTATAACTCGGTGATTATAGAGCGTCTATGAGGGAGAGCTTGGAAAAATTAGTACTTTTCAGAGATTGGATCTGTTCGGAACGAAGAAATTTTGGACTTGCTGAATCACAATCAGAGGTAGACGAAGCTTATGAAGAAATGCTAGCTGAACTTGTGGAGGAAGCAGCTTCGCCCGAAAGCGGTGATGAACAAGCTTCTTTTCCGCCACCACCAAGGAAAATTCCTCCGAACCTTGATGGATTTATGAAATTTGTAAGAGATGCCATGTAACATTAATATGTAACTTGTATTTTGGCACATCTTGATTAGTTTCTTTTTCTTCTCAATGGTGGTATTAGCACCTTGGTTGTGCTCGTTCCATTGGGGGAAAGGGGGGAAAGATTGGGCCATATTTTCTTAATATTATAATAATAAAAATTATAACGCATTCCTTTGAATATCTTTTTACAATATTTTGTGTTTTAAATTTGAATTAAAAAATTTTAAGTCAAAATTATTATATAAAATGTACAAGCAAATGCCTTAGATAAAAAATTTAAACAAATAAAAAATTATAAAAAAAATGCTTGTATGTGTTTATAAGTCAAGTGATGATGTATATGTACTATTTTAAAAGTATGTATGTATATATATATATATATATATATATATATATATATATATATATATATATATATATATATATATATATATAATTTACAAGAAATTGTCTTAGATAAAAAAAATTAAAAAAATTAGTCAAGGCCTACTTAGGCCTGTTTAGGATCGGGCCCCGCCCACATAGCCCGGGACCATTAGTACACAGTCCCTGTCCCGATCTGGCTAACCCACGAAAGCCCGTGAAGTCCGAGTCTGTTTAAGCTCGACCCACGAAGACCGGGTGGGACCGGGGGCGGACCGTTTGGCACCCTTAATCTGTACAGTAGGAATGCACCCAATTAAATAGTTTTCTCTTTTGACTTAATGCCTGAAAGATCTTAAAAAATTACTCCCTCCGTTCACTTTTACTTGACAGGTATACTAAAAATAGATTTTCATTTTTACTTGTCACTTTACGCATATCAAGAGAAGACAAATTTTTTTCATGTTATACCCATAGTATTTATTACTCATTTCAAATTATTTTTTCAAATCCAATAAAATATATATCAATTAATATGAATATCATGGTAAATTATGCACTTTATTTATTATATTTTAAGCAGCGTTAAAAGTTAAAATGTGTCAAGTAAAAGTGAACGGAGAGAGTAAAAATTTGCCTATTTAGGAAAAAATAGTTTGTTTGAATATTCAAATAAATCTCTCTTTTACTTTATAGTTTGTACAAAGGCTTATTATCAGATAAATAATATATTGAACTTTTAGTAATCTTACCTTCTTCGGATCCTATGTGATCACGAAATACTTTGTGCACCGAGTTGAATTTTTAATTTTTTTTATGTATTTTTTGGTCAAGTGGAGACACTGTCTTTTACAATATTTACACAACTAACTAATGAAATAAAAGTTTGGTATTGTGAATACATTACTAGGAATTATTTGTTTGACTTCATAAAGAGCATCGTCTATTTTCTTTCTCTTAACTCAGAAGTTCTTTTTTTAAAAAAAAATTCAAAAATAGCCAGATTACAACTGATTGTTCAAAAATAGCTCAATTTAAAAGTAATCAAAATTTAGCCACTTTTCATGTAAAGATAAATCTGAGCGAAAATACTGTTTAAAATCCGGAAAATACGCCAGTATATTATACTGGAGTTCCAGCATAAGTATGCTTGAACTCCAGCATAATATACTGGAGTTCCAGCAAGTATAATTGTCCAGTATAATATACTGGAGTTTGGAGCACCGGTGCTCCAGTCTCCAGTATATTATACTGGAGTCAGCAAAGTATACTGGTCCAGCATAATATGCTGGAGTTCATACACAGGTGCACCGAACTCCAGTATATTATACTGGACCAGTCTCTGTTGCAGCAAAATAGTGGCTATTTTTCATTGACTTCGTCAACACTGGTTATTTTTGAATGACCAGTCCGAAAACTGGCTATACCGTGCTATTTTTACTATTTACTGCTGCAAATGGATCGGGCTCAAGCCTGGATTGTTAAAGCTTGCTCCGGTTCGTCTAGTGTTAATAAAGAAGTCCTCTCCTGTTCCTTTTTTTTGGGCCATAATTACAAAAAGTTCAAACTCTCGACTTAGAGTTTTCAATTTCATTAACCCTAAGTGATGCAATCAGTAAAGCTATTATTTTTAGAGTTAGCACGTCAAATTTGTATTTCAAATAAATTATAATCCAGCTTAAGTGAGCTCGCAAACGACTTTAGCATCAGCTAGTTTTTTTCGTGCCCATATGGTATTACATAACTTATTTATCAATCTGTCCTATTTGAATTCGTGCCAGGTAAACCTACTATGAGAGTAAAGTGCTTCTTATTAGTATCAACTAGTTTCACAAATGAATGTGAGGTTGAACACAAGTTTATACAAATTTACCCAAGTTGGGTCTATGATAATGTGTCCAAGGATGGACTGGCTTTGCTTGTTTGGTATAGCTCTAACTGAGGGGTGAAATTCAGAAATAGTTAGATTTACAAGCGATAATTGAAAAATAGCTACAGTTTCAAAAGTAATTGAAATTTAGTCACAACTTTAAAAATTTAGCCACTTTTCATGTGAAGATAAATCTGAACGAAAACACTGTTCAAAATCCGGGAAATATTCCAACATAATATACTAAAGTTCCAGTATAATATACTGGACTTCCAACATAATATATTGGAGTTACAGTATAATATACTGGTCTAGCATAATATGATAGAAGTTCCTATACAGGTGCTCTAATCTCCAGTATATTATGCTGGAACTTTCCGTGTGTTGGAGTTCCAACATAATATGCTGGACTTTAATACACATGTGCACCAATCTCCAGCATATTATGCTGAAATTTTTCGTGTTGCCGCAAAATAGTGGCTATTTTTCAATGACTTTACAAACGTTGGTTATTTTTGAATTACTAGTCCGAAAACTAGCTAGCTCGTGCTATTTCACTAACTAAGGTCGTCAAATTTGGCCCAAAACTAACTCGCTTAAGGTTGGGCAGGTTATTGACCCGTCCATTTATTGAACTCAGCCCATCTTGACCAATCCATCTCAACCCATTTAAAATTTGGCTAATTTTTAGCCCGAATTGATCCATGAGTAACTTTGCCAAAATGTCTTAGAAATATTTTTTTTTATTTGATATGTTATATATGACTATAACAAACGGAAAAAAATCTTATTTAGTAATTATACAATTCATAAGAAAACAATACATATTAAGTAAAGATTGATAAGAGTTGGTCGGGTTGGGCTATGACCCAAATTTTAGCCCATCTTAACCCAAGTAACTTTTACGTGGATGATTCGAGCTGCCCAATTATTGACTCAATCCATTTTGAACTACCCAAAATCGGCCTAACCCGCCCATTTGACACCCTTAACTCTAAGGGAAATTTTCGTTCCTATACCATATAGGAAACTATATTACCAAATATGTTCATAGTTTGCATATTACCCTTCATGCTAATAGTATTTCTACAAAATATAGACAATGCATTAAATAAGGAATCATTGTAGCTGTAGGATTCCTTATTTAGGCGCGCTAAAATTGGGGAATTAAATATTCTTCCAGATCTTCCACAACGCAAATCACGCACATTCATAATTATCGGCAGCTTCGTTTCAAATTTTTCATTCTGTTTTTGCGATACACTCTGTTTCAACCTTTTTCTGATTTCACAAATCAAAAATGACTAAATCTTCTACAATTCTTCTGCAACAAACGCAATTATGTCCAAAATCCCAATTATGCTACAACTGAATGAGAATTGGGATAGCTATGGGAGATTTAGAGAATTTCAAGTCGATAGCATTGTAGTCGATGAGGATGCGAGTTATAGTCTATTGATTTCTAAAATAGCACAACAATTAATGATCGATACATCCGAAAAAATTATAGAAATCAAATACATTGTGTCACACATCCTATTTCCGCACCCGAGGGGGTACAAGGGAGTTTTTCCGATTAAAGGACAATCGAAACGGGATTTATTTATTTATTTCAGAGTCGCCACTTGGAAGATTTAGGGTGTCCCAAGTCACCAGTTTTAATCCCGAATCGAGAAAAAGAATAACTCCATATTACAGTCTGCGCACCAGAAATCCGGATAAGGAATTCTGTTAACCCGGGAGAAGGTGTTAGGCATTCCCGAGTTCCGTGGTTCTAGCACGGTCGCTCAACTGTTATATTCGGCTTGATTATCTGATTGTATACAAATATGAACTTATGTGCAAATTTTATCTTTTAACCGCTTGTATCATTTACTGTTATTTTGTCAAGAATTGCAACATCGTGGAAACACATCTCGAACCATGTCACAATCAATGTGCCCGTGGTTAGAGCTACATTTCAACTCTGTTGAGATTGGGATTTGGGTCACATAAATGTGCACCCGAGTTTAGGAAGATAACAATATTAAATACGCTCCTAAAGCAACTAACGTATTGTTATTTTTGGGGAAGGCCATAAAATTCGCTAAACGGCCTGTCCCGAATTCTAAGTATTTTTATATATACATTTAGAGGGCCCCGCAGCTTGTGCATTTTGTTTGGCGAGGCTCGTCTCATTTTTATTTTAAGGATAAACCTACCGTGACTACATTTCTCTATTAAGTTCGTCTCTAAAATAAAAGAAAATTTCCTAATTATTTACATGCTGAAAAAAACGTAACTTATTTATTAGTTATTGGTTTACGGCTGACATAAACGAGAAATTGCAGCAGAGTTTGTACAAAGAGGGATAGCTTTCGTTCTATATTCTATTATTCAAGAAAACTGAAACATGAGATTGACGCACAATAATATAGAAGCAGATTATTTTTAGGCGAAGAAATTAGACGTATTCGACCTCATTCATTGACAGGCATACGTATGAGGTTCAATTAATTATTCCTTACATGCTTGACACTTAAAAACGAAACAACTGAAACTGACCCTATCTAACTTAAGTGGTATTACTACGTGTTTAGCTACACGATTTTTATCTTTTTGCTATAATCCAGATTGCCTAGTATGCCTTCGAAATACACATTATCTACTGATGAGTTAAGGTGACACAAATGTGATCGTTGCATTCATTTTAACAGACCCTATGTGAAACCATTGTTGGCCGAGTATCACTACTATCCAGCTAGCTTCTTTCTGATTTACATACAACAATATATTACCAGACCAAACTCAATAGGACTGAAAACTGTTTCGTTACATAGTTTGAAAGCCAAACTTTACATGTTGAACACACAAGTATTCTAAACTACAAGCAGCAGAAAAATGGTAACGATGCTAATGTTTGGACTGCAGTACTTCGTATGCTCTTATTCAGCTCCAAACTCATCATTACGTCAATGAATTTAGAATGTGTACCTGGATGTTTGGACAATAAGAAGGAGAAGAAGAAAAGTATCAGTAGCAGGCAACCAAACAGCAACAACACAGCAACAACAACCAGCCACAATGATGAATCTCACAAGTGGTCGAGCACCAAGCAAACAATCCCAGAAAAATAGAGTATGTAGAACAGCCGAGAAAACCAGAATGTTTAATGCAATAGCAACAACAATCCAATGATCACAAACAGCTCGGCAAACAACCAACAACAATTGGCAAAGACAGTTTGACTAACTTAAACTCTTATGCAGTTTCGGTCAGTGTTTGGTTACAATATTCTGAAATTTCCTTTATGTTTCCTTCTTTCAGTTTTTCCATCTTAAAAAACCTCTCTCAAGACTACAAATGTTCTCCCTTTTATAGTTTTCCTCAGATCATTTAAAACATGTTAAACCATTCAGATTCCCTCCATTCCTGCTGTTTTTCCACTCAACTATTTAAAATAACCAAACCTCCCATGAGATTCCCCTGACAAAACTATTAAAATGCCTTATCACTTATTAAACTAAAACCAAGCATGGGCAGCAGGAATGTATTCCTGACAGCACATGCTGTCCAATTGACCCTAATTCATTAAAGAAATACAAATTGCCATGCCTTTCCGATTTCCAGCCATTAAAGGCACTTAATATGTCATTAATTCCACTATTGGTTAATTAATTCCATTAGTTGAATCAATGTTTTAGTACCTCATTGTCGGCTCATCTTGCCTTTAAGCATTTCAAGATTTTATAACCCCAAACCAAACCTTTTAACACCCCTGACCATTACTGTTTTATCCCAACTTCAACAAAAATGAAATTCTGAACCTATAGGAGTTCAAATTCAGCAACTATCCTATCTGAATTCCAACTATTGTATTATAGCTAACAAACCATTCACAGATAGTTTTCAAGCAACCAACTAATCAACACTGGTTTGATCAAATCCTATGAAGCTATCAGGAATCAGGACATTTGAACATTCAGGCATAGAAAACTAATCGACGACGTTTATCAAGTCGACTATACTAATTATAACAAGGAATAATCAGTCGATTAATCAAACAACACGAACAGTGTCCCAAATGGCTTCAGACAAACTTTGCACGACAATGGGAGGCTATATGAATTATCTATGCGACGACTAATCTAATCGAACATGTATATTACAGAACGTATTCAAACATGCACAGAAAACAATCGACCAAATAAAAGGCCTCATAGAGACGGAAGGAATTGAAAGAAAAATATCAGAAATACCAAACAAACACAATAAAACATGCTAACAAACTCAATCAATATTCAAACAAAACTAAACAGAAAAAGAAAAACTTACTGTGAATGCTTAACAAAGAATGGACCAGGTCTGAACCAGTTTTGACCATTTGAGGCCGAACAAACTTTAATCGGGGTGTTCTCGACTGAGAACACCTTGATTAAAGTCTATTAGATCCCAAACCCTCCATGAAACATGCCGTATTCCCCCAGGTTCTTGTGTTCTAGGGTTTGAATCTTCAGATTGGGATTTCAGGATTTGTGGGTAGATTCGGACCAAACCAAGCTTGGTTTGGTCATGAGGGAGGTCAGGGGATTGTCTAGTGTGAATCTGGGGTGGTTTGGTGTAGATAGAGTTTTGTTTCGAATCTTCAAATGAAGATTCGAGAAGGTGGGGGAGGATTCGAGCCAAGCTGTTGGTGGATTTGGATTCAGGGGGTTGAGTTACATCAGGGGTGTTAAGGGGGTGGTCACCGGTGTCCTTGCCGCCGGGTTTAATGGTGAGGGAAAAAGGGGCGGCGTTAGGGTTTCATGGGGTTCGGGGTTTGGTAAAGAAGATGACTGAAGGGGTGCTTGGATAGGGGGCGTGGGGTGTGATGGGGGGTTTATATACGGAAGGGGAAAAAAGATCAGGGCCGTCAGATAAGATGATCTCAACGGCTTGGATCCACTGGTGAGGGACGGGACAGGGTCGTTTGGCATAGAAATGGGGTCGTTTGGTTTAAGTGAGGGGTTGGATTGATCCGAGCAAACAGGTCGGGTTATGGGTGTGAGTGTGGACCGTTGGATGAGTGTGATTGAACGGCTCAGATCAGACGCTTTATACGGCGTCGTTTGGGGGTCGTACCTGAGGCCTGGTTTGGACTGGGTCAAACTTAATTGGTTTAGGCCTATTTTTTGGTTTCATTTCTTGGCCCAAACAGATTTTCTTCACTCTTTTCTTTTGTTTTCTAATTTTAAAACTAAATAAATAAATAAAAAATTAAAACAACCATTAATTTAACACTTAACACAATTATCACACACATATCAACATATAAAAATAGGTTAAATCACACCCTAGAATAAAAGATGCATATTTTTTGTGAATTTTCTTTTACTGACCGAATTATGGTTTAATTATACAGGACATACATATTTTGTATTTTGTTTGATAAAATTAAATAAAATAAATAATAAAAAAATGGACAGAACCACAAATGACTACCAACATATGTCACGTAAAATCAAAAAATTGTACAGTGAGGCCATTTGTTATTATTTTTTATTTCTTTTGGAGTGATTGTCCGTGAAGCAAAAATCACGTACTTACAGCTGCCCCTCTTTGCCCGAAGACACGAAGGGTTTTCGCGCAAAGATAAAGCGGGCGATTTTTGCTCAACCGAGTACTCCGTGTGAAGCATTTTTTTTTTGAAAAAGATTTGACTGAACCTTTGCTTCAGAGGTTTCCTACATATCCTGGGCTGAACAGGAATCAGGTCAATGTAGTTCGGGAAGTTTTGGTAGCTGGGACTACCGTGTGACTGTCATGTTCGCTGTTGTTGTGTGCTGTTACATGCTGTCGTATGCTGTTATTTGTTATATGCTGTTATTGCTTACTGATCTGCTTGTTACATTGTGCTAAAAGGAAAAACAAGAAGCTAGGCTAGACTATGGATCCTAAGATCTCATCTATCTTCAACTTGTTCTTGTCGCCTTGCTTTCTTGTCGTTTGTGCTTCCTCTAGTGCTTTTCTTCCGTGAATTTGGGGATGACACTGGTCCTTTGCCTTTCTGAATGCCAGTTTTCATCATTTTGCTTGGTCCACTGGGGACATGGCTTTTTCATTAAGCTTTTCAGTGGTTCCTCTGGTGGTACGGCTCTCTTCATCAGATTTATGCTAGACAGGATTTTAATGCTCACAAGCTGCTTCTTTCAAAACACGTCTTTTCTTCCTTTTGACACATGCACTTGCATTTGCAACCTTCTGCTTCCCGGTGCTGGGGATTTTTATTGTTCCCTACTGGGTATTCCTGTTGTAACCTTTTGCTTTCCGGTGGGGTTATTGCTCTCAAAATCTGAAATATTTAAACTAAAACATGAAAATTATTCCTCTTGTTATATAGGTGGGCGCCTATTTAAACTAAGACTGAAAAAATTCCTCTCATTATATAGGTGGGCGCCTATTTAAACTAAGACATGAAAATATTCTTCTCGTTATACAGGTGGGCGCCTATTTAAACTAAGACATGAAAATATTCCTCTCGTTATACAGGTGGGCGCCTATTTAAACTAAGACTGAAAAATATTCCTCTCGTTATACAGGTGGGCGCCTATTTAAACTAAGACTAAAAATTATTCCTCTCGTTATACAGGTGGGCGCCTATTTAAACTAAGACTGAAAATTATTCCTCTCGTTATATAGGTGGGCGCCTATTTAAACTAAGACTGAAAATTATTCCTCTCATTATACAGGTGGGCGCCTATTTAAACTAAGACATGAAAAGTATTCCTCTCGTTATACAGGTGGGCGCCTATTTAAACTAAGACTGAAAATTATTCCTCTCGTTATGAAAATTATTCCTCTCGTTATACAGGTGGGCGCCTATTTAAACTAAGACTGAAAATTATTCCTCTCGTTATACAGGTGGGCGCCTATTTAAACTAAGACTGAAAATTATTCCTCTCGTTATACAGGTGGGCGCCTATTTAAACTAAGACTGAAAAGTATTCCTCTCGTTATACAGGTGGGCGCCTATTTAAACTAAGACTGAAAAGTATTCCTCTCGTTATACAGGTGGGCGCCTATTTAAACTAAGACTGAAAAGTATTCCTCTCGTTATACAGGTGGGCGCCTATTTAAACTAAGACTGAAAAGTATTCCTCTCGTTATACAGGTGGGCGCCTATTTAAACTAAGACATGAAAATATTCCTCTCGTTATACAGGTGGGCGCCTATTTAAACTAAGACATGAAAAGTATTCCTCTCGTTATACAGGTGGGCGCCTATTTAAACTAAGACTGAAAATATTCCTCTCGTTATACAGGTGGGCGCCTATTTAAACTAAGACATGAAAAGTATTCCTCTCGTTATACAGGTGGGCGCCTATTTAAACTAAGGCATGAAAAGTATTCCTCTCGTTATACAGGTGGGCGCCTATTTAAACTAAGACATGAAAAGTATTCCTCTCGTTATACAGGTGGGCGCCTATTTAAACTAAGACTGAAAATTATTCCTCTCGTTATACAGGTGGGCGTCTATTTAAACTAAGACTGAAAATTATTTGTTTCCTCGTTCCTCCGAGAAAATTTTTGACAACGGCAGAAAATTTTCTGCCCCGGTTTTGGTGACCTTTCTGGCATCGCGTTCTGCTGCCATCATCAACCTTTATTTTCCTGCAGCAGACAAAAGGATTTAGTTAGTTTCAATCATGGTGAGCAGCGGTGTCTTTCCGCTGGGGGATGATTTTTCTTTTCTTTTCCTTGCTCTATGCTCCAACAAATGGTGGGTGGATAAATTTGCTTGCTGGGGGTGCCCTGCCTGCTGGGGAGGTTTTTCCATTTATCCCCTTTTTTGCTTTCTCTTTACAGGACATGTTGTGGGAGTCTGCTTTACTCCCGAAACCACTCCCTTTAGGAGTTTACTTTTTCCTAAGAACTGCAAGGCACAACATTGCATCGTCTGGGGCTAGCCTTTAGGATGGTTAGGGTTATCTTGCATCAGATTAATTTCTCTTTCCTGTGGCGTCTAACCACTTCGGACTTGGGCCCGTGATTTGTCGACATTCTGCGGGGAAACCTTCTCAGAATTTGGTCCACAAGTCCTTCATCCGTCTTTTCCGCTCTTTTTACGTCACCCTTAACTTTCTGCACAATTCGTCCTTTAGTTTTGCAACCGACGCCTTTTGTCTTATTGCCTCGGCCTTTGGCCTATCCCCTTCGTATTTTGCTTTTGTACTCCTTCGGCCTCTGGTAGTAAACTTTGAAAAATCCTTTTCAAAACGAATTTTAGAAAGAAAAATGAAAAAGATAGAAAAGGAGAAAAATCTTTCTGAACCAATACTTGGTGGAAAAAGGAAAAGAGAAGAACTTATCTGGATGACATGACTGGTCCTTATGATCATGACGTGCACCACAGATTTCCGACCCAGTCTATTTGTATCAATCATCTTGCCTGATGGTCTTACTTACTGGGGATAAATGAGTGTCCCTTTCTTTACGAACGTGGACCCTTTTGTCGATCTGTCTTGTCACCTCATAGTGCCCTTCGAGGGGTTTTCACTAATGAGACTCTCTCTTTTCTCTCAGCTCCCGGCGCCTTATGGTGCCCGTGAAGGTTTTCACCGATAAGACTCTCTCGTTTTATATCTCTCATTTTTCGTTGCCTTGTGGTGCCTGCGAAGGTTTTCACCGCCAAGATTCTCTCATTTTATTTCTTCAACGGAGAATTGGAGTGTTGTCGATATGACCTTCTCTTCTGGAGATTCCTTCAGACTATCAATTCATTTCCAGTTTTATGATCCTCTTCTTTGCCGGGGATCAGTGTATTATTCTCGACTCTATTTGCCTGACTTGGCACCTCTTGGAGGTTGATCGGGAGGTCTTTTTTGGACATCGATGTTGGTTTCGGTGTGGGGTAAAAAGAAAGACTATCAAGAACTTGAAATAACTCTGACGGGTGAACCACTACAACTCTTGGAATCAAACCTTTGCTGGAACTTTAAAACATAACCTCTGCCCCAGTTTTCTTGCTTGGGGATTTTTTTTACACTATGTTGAGCTATGTGCGTTACGCACACTGTGCCTACTATGCACACTTATGTACACTATGCACACTATGACCGAGCCGTGAGGCGCCTACGTATCCTCTTTGAGGAATCAGGTCAAACGTAGTTCCCAACGGTTTTGTATTTCTTGTGATTTTTATCTCTTTTTTTTCATTTTATCTTAAAAATTTTCTTTTCTTTCTTTTTTTTTCATATCCTTTCCATTAGTGATTCCAAAGGAGGGGTATGAAAGAATAAATTAAGGCTCAAAAGGGGGAAACAAGGGTTAAAAGTGTTTGGATAGAAAAAAGAATTGCCTCCGTCATCTCATTATCCAATAAGTACCAAGTACAAACAAACAAACCAATAATTTCCATAATCAAAGAAATTACGCATAATATCTCTTGACTGCATCCGAATTGATAGCCATGTCGACACATCTTCCCTCGATATCCGTCAGACACAAAGCACCGTTGGACAACACTCTGGTCACGATATAAGGCCCTTGCCAATTTGGGGCGAACTTGCCTTTTGCCTCGACCTGATGCGGGAGGATCCGCTTCAATACTTGTTGCCCTACTTCAAACTTCCTGGGGCGTACCTTCTTATTGTATGCCTTTGCCATTCTCTTCTGATACAGTTGACCATGGCATACTGCTGCCAATCTTTTCTCGTCTATCAAGCTCAATTGTTCCAATAGAGCTTTGACCCATTCGTCATCATCAATCTCGGCTTCCGCAACAATTCGGAGGGACGGAATTTCGACCTCTGCTGGTATTACGGCCTTAGTTCTGTACACTAACAAATAAGGAGTCGCACCTATGGAAGTCCGGACGGTAGTGCGATAACCTAACAAAGCAAAGGGTAATCTCTCATGCCATTGTCTAGATCCTTCCACCATCTTTCGTAGTATCTTCTTGATGTTTTTATTGGCTGCTTCGACCGCTCCATTCGCCTTGGGGTTATATGGGGTAGAATTGCGGTGTGTAATCTTGAATTGTTGGCATACCTCTTTCATCAAGCTGCTGTTAAGATTTGCACTATTATCCGTGATGATCACTTTTGGGATCCCAAATCTGCAGATGATATGGGAGTGAACAAAATCTACCACTGACTTTTTAGTTACCGACTTGAAGGTTTTAGCCTCGACCCATTTGGTGAAGTAGTCAATGGCCACCAGAATGAACCTATGGCCATTGGATGCTGCCGGCTCGATAGGCCCAATGACATCCATGCCCCATGCAACAAACGGCCAGGGTGCTGACATCGTATGTAACTCTGTTGGCGGCGAATGAATCAGATCTCCATGTATCTAACACTGATGACATTTCCTCATGAAAGTGATACAGTCATGCTCCATGGTGAGCTAATAATACCTTGCTCGAAAGATCTTCCTTGCCAATACATATCCGTTCATATGCGGCCCGCAAACTCCAGCATGTACCTCTGCCATAACCGTCGTGGCTTAACCGATGTCTATACATCTTAGCAATCCCAAATCCGGGGTTCTTTTGTACAACACTCCTCCGCTGAGGAAGAAACCATTCGACAGACGCCGAAGGGATCTTTTTTGGTCTCCAGTGGCCTGTTCAAGATATATCCCCATTTTGAGGTACTCCTTGATATCATGAAACCAGGGCTTGCCATCTACCTCCTCTTCTATCGCGTTGCAATAGGCGTGTTGATCACGAACCTGGATGTGCAGAGGGTCAACGTACATTTTGTCAGGGTGGTGCAACATTGATGCTAAGGTGGCCAATGCATCCGCAACCTCGTTATGAACTCTCGGGATATGTTTGAATTTCACCGATCGAAATTGCTTGCTCAGATCGTGTAAGCATTGTCGATATGGTATGAGTTTCAAATCCCGTGTTTCCCATTCACCCTGAATCTGATGTACCAAGAGGTCCGAGTCTCCCAAGACCAAAACGTCTTGTACATCCATGTCTGCAGCTAATCGCAGACCCAAAATGCAAGCTTCATACTTGGCCATATTATTGGTGCAATAGAAGCGCAGTTGAGCCGTAACAGGATAATGGCGTCCTGTTTCAGAAATGAGTACTGCTCCTATTCCAACCCCCTTCGCGTTCGCAGCTCCATCGAAGAAAAGCTTCCAACCCGGTTCCTCGGGTAACTCCGGCTCACTTGTATGCATCAATTCTTCGTCGGGAAAATACGTTCTTAAAGGCTCGTATTTTTCATCAACGGGATTCTCTACCAAATGGTCGGCCAGCGCTTGGGCTTTCATGGCTGTCCTCGTCACATAGACGATATCAAATTCTGTGAGGAGAATTTGTCATTTTGCCAACCTCCCCGTGGGCATAGGTTTCTGAAAGATATACTTCAATGGGTCCAAACGGGATATGAGATAAGTAGTATACGAGGACAGGTAGTGCTTCAACTTCTGAGCTACCCAAGTTAGGGCGCAACACGTTTTCTAGAGTTGAGTGTACTTGACCTCGTATACTGTGAATTTCTTGCTAAGATAATAAATGGCCTGCTCCTTCCTTCCTGTGTCATCATGTTTCCCCAGTACACAGCCAAATGAAATTTTCAGGACAGTCAGATAAAGAATTAAGGGGCTTTCCTGGCTTAGGCGGAACCAACACGGGTGGATTAGACAGATACCCTTTGATTGGTCGAAAGCCTATTGACACTCTGCCGTCCAACTTACCGCAGTATCCTTTTTCAACAGCCAAAATATGGGCTCGCAAGTTGCTGTGAGTTGAGCGATGAACCTGCTGATGTAATTGAGTCTACCTAATAGACTCATTACCTCTGTTTTGTTCTTTGGCGGTGGCAAATCTCGGATGGATTTGATCTTGGATGGGTCTAACTCAATACCCCGTCGACTGACGATGAATCCTAACAGCTTTCCTGATGGAACCCCGAATGCGCATTTGGCCAGGTTGAGCTTGATATCATACCTTCGGAGTCTTTGGAAGAATCTCCTTAGGTCTGCTACATGGTCTTCCTGACGCCAAGACTTTATGATCACATCATCTACGTACACCTCAATTTCTTTGTGTATCATGTCATGAAACACAGTAGTCACTGCTCGCATGTACGTTGACCCGACATTCTTCAATTCGAACGACATTACCCGATAGCAGTAAGTTCCCCATGGCGTAATAAAAGCTGTCTTTTCCGCATCTTTCTCGTCCATCAGGATCTGATGATAACCTGCATAGCAATCCACAAAGGATCCGATCTCGCGCCCAGCGCAATTATCGATCAGGATATGGATGTTGGTCAATGGAAAATTGTCCTTGGGACTTGCTTTGTTGAGGTTGCGGTAGTCGACGCACACCCTGATTTTCCCATCCTTCTTTGGAACTGGTACCACATTGGCCAACCACTCGGGATATCGAGTGACCCGAATGACCTTCGTCTGCAGCTGTTTAATCACCTCTTCTTTGATCTTTACACTCATTTCTGTTTTAAATTTCCTTAGCTTTTGCTTGACCGGAGGGTATGCCGGGTTAGTGGGCAATTTTTGAACCACTAAATTGGTGCTTAATCCCGGCATATCATCATATGACCATGCAAAAACATCTTTGAATTCCACGAGGGTTTTGATCAATTCTTCCCTGACATTTGGCTCAATGTGGATGCTGATTTTGGTTTCTCTGACATTATCAGCGTCTCCTAGATTCACAGCCTCAGTGTCATTTAGGTTAGGCTTGGGTTTCTCTTCAAATTGGCATAGTTCTTGGTTTATCTCTTTGAAGGCTTTATCTTCGTCATATTCAGATTCATCGTCATAAACGACCTCTTGTATCATTAAGTCGGATTCAGATTGAATTATTAGACTAGGTCGAAGATCCGCTGTGCATGCCATGTCATTAGAACCAGTAAAAAGAGAACTGTTCAGAAAGAAAAAAGAACAAAACAAAATTAAAATGAGACAAAAGAAGAGAACTTTATTAAACTTGCGGGATAAAAGGGTTCACACTTTTACAAAACAAAAATAAAATTTGGATTACACCCTGGAATAATCCAAACAAAACAAAACAAACAAAAAACATAAATCAAAGCCTACTACCAAGACTCCCCCCGGACAGGAAGAGGAGTAACCGTCCAATTGTTGGTCTTGGCCTCAGGCCCCACAAACTGTATCTCTGCTCTGCTGGAACTCTCTCCAGTTTCAACCATACTGACATCAGCGAATAGCCTCTCGAAACTCTGATTTAGGTCCCCGTCCATCCCGATCAATGGTCCGAGAATCTTTGGGACCGGTGGCCCCTTGGCCTTTGCTCTGACAAAAGACCTTGAGAGACGTGGCACGGGTTTGGGAAGATACCAGACTTTCTTCTTCATTTTCCACGCTTGCTTTACATCTGATGCGGTTGGCTTGAACCCCAACCCGAAAGTTTCCATATTTTTAGGTAGGGAGACAAGTTGGACAATCCCCTGAAGCTCGACTCCCAGGCCTTTTCCCGGCACAAATCCATTACCCAGCATTTCCGAGACCATCATGACTGTCGCGGCAGCTACCCTAGGGTGCGGGATGATTTCTCCTTCAGAAATTTTGTTTGCCGACACTGTATCGAAAATCTGGTAGACCCAAGGACCTTTGTCATTATCGGTCTCTATGAAAGGCACAATGGCGCCACCCATGGTGCATGTCGTGTCTTCGCCGTGAAGTACGACCTCTTGTCTATCCCACTCGAACTTAACCATCTGATGTAAGGTGGAAGGCACTGCTTTGGCTGCATGAATCCACGGTCGTCCTAACAGAAGGTTATACGATATTGTGGCATCTAACACCTGGAACTCCATGGTAAACTGGACCGGACCGATGGTCAATTCAAGTACAATATCCCCCACAGTGGCTGTTCCATTTCCGTCAAACCCTCGGACGCAGATGCTATTCTTGTGGATTCTTCCGTGGTCGATCTTTAACTGGTTCAGAGTGGATAATGGACAAATGTTGGCACTTGAACCGTTATCCACCAATACCCGAGTAACTACCGAGTTTTCACATTTGACAGTTAGGTAGAGAGCTTTATTATGCTCCGTACCTTCTACCGGCAGATCATCATCTGAGAATGTTACCCTGTTCACCTCGAAAATCTTGTTGGAAATGGTTTCCAGGTGGTTTACAGAAATCTCGTTGGGCACATAAGCTTCGTTCAATATCTTCATTAGGGCCCGGCGATGTTCCTCAGAATAGATCAGTAATGATAGCAGCGAGATCTGGGCTGGTGTTTTCCTCAGCTGTTCGACCACGGAGTAGTCCTGCACTTTCATCTTTCTCAAGAACTCCCCAGCCTCTTCTTCGGACACAGGTTTCTTGGTTGTAGCGGGGTTGGTTCTTATCAGCTCCACCGGAGCAAAACACCGTCCTGATCGAGTCAGCCCTTGCGCTTCACAACTAACTTCCTCCACTGGTTTTCCTTTGTACATCACCACCGCCTTTTCGTATTTCCAAGCACAGCCTCGCTATCAATCATCGGCAGCTGGACTACAGGCTTTATGGTGACCAGTTCCCTGTATACCCCTTTCAACACAACTGCAGGTGTGGGTGGAGTCCCTGATATTACCAACTTGTTTGGCTCCGGTTTGCTTGTTATGGTGGGTGGGCTCTTTCCCAATATCACTACTGGCTTGACGCCTTCTCTCTGCGACTGTACCCCCGTTCCTCCACTGGTCGATCCTTCTTTTGGAGCGGCCTGGATCATCATCACTATCTGTGAGGGCTTTCTCAACTCTCCTCCCTCATACACCAACTCGATCATGTGAGTCTCGTGGTGCGCTGACAGTGGGTTCTGATTGATGTTAGGTGCCTCCGGCGTCTGGACCTCGATTTTGTTAGCATCAATGAGGTCTTGTATCGCCTGCTTCAGTCTCCAACATTTTTCAGTTTCATGTCCCAGCATTCCTGAGCAGTACTCACAGCTTACTGACCTGTTCACATTTTGGGATGAGGGGTTTTGCTCTCTAGGTTCGACAGGACTCACCAAACCCAACCGCCTCAATTTGTGGAATACGGCGATATAGGTCTCTCCCAGCTCAGTAAAGGCTCTATGTTTCTGCAGCCTATCATTTTTAGCAGCTTGACTCCCTCGAAAACCCGTCCCTGGAGGGTTCCTGTATGCCCTTGGTGGAGGGTAGGTATTTTGTGGTGGTGGGTAGGTATTATGTGGAGCTGGCGCATGCCATTGTGGGCGAACCGGAGGTTGGGTGTATGTCTGGGCTTGATGGACGGTGAAATGCGGTTCTTGGGGTGGATAGTAGTGATGTGGTGGGCTGTATAGGTAGTTTGGCCTGTGAGGTCTGGGTTGGTTGTAGTATGGCCTGCCAGACCCGGACCAACTGCCTGCCTCGATCGTGGCAATTTCTTTTTTCTTTCTTCTTCCCAGCGCACCTCCCGTACTGTTCTGAATAGCCTGGGTCGTTGCCTTGAGTGCTGAGTAATTCAGGATTTTGTCAGACCTCAGACCCTCTTCTATCATGACCTCTATCTTCACCACCTCGTTGAAGGACTTTCCAACCGTCGTCACCAAGTGACCAAAGTAGGTTGGATCCAATGTTTGCAAGAAATAGTCCACCATCTCTCCCTCTCTCATGGGAGGATCGACTCTGGCCGCTTGCTCTCTCCAGCGGAACCCGAACTCGCAAAAACTTTCCCCGGGCTTCTTCCCGGTCCTCAACAACGTGAGACGGTCAGGGACTATCTCGAGATTGTATTGGAAATGACCTGCGAAAGCCTACGCCAGATCATCCCAGGTGTACCATCTACTGGAATCCTACCTGGTATACCATTCTAGTGCCGATCCGCTCAGACTTTGGCCGAAATAAGCTATCAGCAGCTCATCTTTGTCGCCCGCCCCTCTCATTTTGCTGCAGAAACCCCGCAAATGTGCCATAGGGTCACCGTTCCCTTCATATAAATCAAACTTAGGCATCTTGAACCCAGCCGGGAGTTGGACGTTCGGGAAAGGGCATAGATCTTTGTAGGCCACGCTGACCTGGTTACCTAATCCGTGCAAGTTCCTGAAGGACTGCTCCAGGCTTTTGAACTTCCTTAATACCTCATCTTGTTCAGGGGCTTTAACCGGCTTTTCAATCTCTGTCGGTACCTCCAAGTGTGGATTGTAGGTGTGTGGTTCGGGGGCATGGAATGTGGGCTCAGGGGGATAGTATTGTGTATCGTGAGCCTGAAACAATGGCTCGCTGGTCGTTCTTTGCAAGGTGGCTGATGTGGGTCCTACAAAAGTGGGCACATTCGGTATTGGGAGAGGTTGATGGGGTGGTGGAGCTTGGGAATCATGGGGGCTTCTCTCCTGATGATAACGGGGATTTGGGAGGCTTGTTGAAGGGCCGGAGTGAGAGTATTCCGGCATGTGCCCCAGTGGCTCAGGGCTCTTTTGTGCTTTGGCTAGGGCTAGCTGCATTGCATTCATCTCTAGTCCCATCCTTTCAATCTTTTCCATCGCTTCCTTTAACAGCTGGCTCATCGGCCTTTCCTCCTCAGTACTATTCTCTGAAGTAGTCATGCTCGTTGCTACCGGTCCTTTGGATCTGGTTTGGTAAGGGTGTGTTGCCAGAATTCTTTAACAACTAACTGTCTGGATTCAGAAAACAACAAACTTTATTAGCGTTAGAATTTAACAGATTTGATAAACAACAACACATTGAGGATGCCATGCTCCTAGGCAGTTAACCGTTTCAACATGCTTTACTTCAAACAACATGCGTCATCCCGGCTTGCTCATTTGTCCTTTTGAAGTATTTTTGGGAAACCCAGTATTTTATTTTATTTTTGTATTTTCTTTTTTTTTCTTTCTTTATTAAAGGTGGTCGAATCTTATGTGGATTGCCTACGTATCACGTCCCCGCGTGAATCAGACCGGCGTAGTTCTGCCATAAAGTAAAGAAACACAAAATTCTTTTGGAATCATTAAATTCATTCTCAAAATTTTGCTATTACAAATTACTTCAAACAAGGAACAGCAATAGTACAGACTCCACAGTTGTTAACCCGATTTGACTAAAAGAAAAGAAAACAACATATGGGAAAGCAACAAAGCCAAATAAACAGGACTCGACCAAAGATTAATTTTCCAACTTAGGGGCCCGCGAGGCATCATTCGGCCTTTCCGCGGTCCCTGGCATGAGGTCTCTCTACAAGCTTTTCAACTCGTTCATAATCCGGTGGACGCAACCCATGATGGAAATAAGGAGGGTCTTCGGAGGTATTTGCTCACATGCTAGGCATATCATGTAGATGTAATGCCCAATTTCGTCGATCCTCCCTCGAATGTTGTCCCTTTCAACGAACAATTGCCTGATTCGTTGGTTCTTCAATCCCAGTGCTTGAGCATTGTCGGCAAGTCGATCCTGGAACAACTCCATTTGTCTTTCCATGCAGGTCATTGCATCGTAACAATGTCTTCTGTCGGCCTGGGCATCTCGTGCTTGTTTGATGATCCGATCATGAAGAGTGGAGTTCGTTTTCCTTAATATCCCGACGCTCAATTCATAGTCCCTTATGACCTGTTGCAGACGCTGCCTCCGGGCCATTGTGCATTTTGCCCATCTGACCGTCATCCTTGCTACGCAAGCTTCTGATTGTTCTAATTCTTCTTGGCTTTGGATGGCCTGATTTCTCAAACTTGCTATCAATCTTTCGTCGGAGCGACGTTTCTGTCGGTCAATGTTACTTTTGCTGGCTTGGCGTAGGCGGGCCTTTAGTGTCTGGTTCTCTTGGGCTAGCTTGTTCTTTTCGCCCTGCTCCGAGGCGACTTGCACATTGTTCTCAAATACAAGCCTTTCAACTTGTTGTTTTAGCTTCCCGATATCAGCCCGGTAGCCTTCCTCTCTTCTTAACCAGCCCCGTTGTGCATGTGATGATTCCTCAAAGTCTTGGATGTGAGCTCTCTTAGTTGGTCTATGGTGCTCAAGCTCTCTTCGGTACCACGTGAGGTATTTCGGCGACACTTCGCCCTTGGCCCTATCTCGTACACGAGTATCCACCTTCAGGGTTTGGCATTCATTCCAGATTCGCCGAACGACAGCCTCAGGGAACTGCCCTCCAGGCCCGATTTCGATCACCTGACTACTGAGATCCTCTTCTTTCGGGATTATTTGGTATCGTCCCAACTGTCTCAATACTCTGCACGATGCGTAGGGCTGAATACTTTGGAAACCCATCAACAGCAAATAAGATTCATTGGCTGACATGTGTATGACTTCTTCTGTGGGTAGCCATTTGAATGCCCACTCTATCTGGTTTGCTGAAATAGAGCGCAATAGCGTGACCCATTCGGCGACCCCTTCCGGCAATCCGAACCCGTCGATCCTGGTGGGAAACTCTTCTATACAAGTCTTTTGTGATGACCCATACTTCAGAAATTGAGGGCGATGACATAGATGCTCTATCATCCACATTTGTAATAGTATATTACATCCCTCAAAGAAATTTCTGCCGGTTTTGCAAAAGGTGAGCGCGCGGAAAATTTCCGCAATTATCATTGGTGCCAGAGTGCTATTTTCTTGTCTGATCAAAGTATTGACGACCCCAGCGATTTGTATGTTAATTTTTCCATCTCTTTTAGGGAACATCAGAAAACCCAGAAAGGCTATCATAAAAGCAATACATCTATGCCTCTCCCATTCCAACTGGCTCTCCCCACTATAGATCTTACTCTCGGGATTGTTGAACCCTCCAGATGACCATATCTGTCATACAGAAATGCCAAACTACAAAACCCTTTTGATAACTCTGGGTTATGTACCGTTCTGCGGATCTTTATGATGTCCAGGAACTTGTGTATGGTTACGGCCCTTGGTGCAATGATATACTGCTCTTTCATAGGGATGTTAGGACATCCAATGTACCCTGCCAACTCCTCCAGTGTCGGGGTGAGTTCGAAATTTGAGAAGTGAAATACATTATGGGTCGAGTCCCAAAATGAAATTAAAGCCCTGATAACGTCCCCTCGCGGATCGATGTCCAGCAATCCAACCAAATTTCCCAAGTATATTTTGACCGTATCTTGCCCTAATCCTCCCAAGTCGTTCCACCACATGCGTAAGCCCAGAGGAACTTTGTTTATTATGGCCTCAGATGAACTCCTACTTGTGCTCATTCTGCACAGTTATTAAGGTGATTTTAGACAATAAAGAAAAGATTTTTATTTTGACTCCAAACATTTTTTTTGAAAGAAATAATATGTGTATATACATACATGGGTATATATATATATATATATATATATATATATATATATATATAATTATTGGTAAAACAAAATCGGGGAGTTGGACCCGATAAGGGTTGCCTACGTATCCCACATCCGGTGGGAATCAAACCGACGTAGTTCGGGTAAGAAATTTATCTAAATCACGGGTTTTCTCAAAAATGAAAAATATTTGGACATTGCTTTTGAAAAAAAAATTCATTTTTTTTGTTTTTTTATTTATTTATGTTTTCAAAATTCCTGTTATCACCCGCCGGTCAACATGCAAATTCGAAGCAAATTAAATGCGATAACAGACAAAATGCCACATGATGGTCTCCCTTTTTTTGTTTTAGGTTGCTATTCCTAGACGGGCCCAACCCCTGTGTTGAGCCCCCTAAGTCAAATGCAACGTGATGCAAATAAGCGTTTTCCTACTAGGGATCCGGCATGAAGTTATGTTTTACTAAGCTTCAAACTGGGCTTTGTTCTAGACCTGGCTTACACGAGCGGACAACTCGAGTCGAGGAGGGGGCTACATACCGGGGACCCGCGGGGTCGTCCGGCTTTGTAACTTATCCGAGCCTCTTTCTACTTGGGTATGACACTAACAGAATAGGGAGTCTCGACCAGCGAGCTTCTCCCCGGAGGTAAGAAGAGAAGGGTTTCGGCACAGTTTATATATACAGTCAAATAATATCAAAGCGGTAACACACATCATTTTGCACATGAAGCACATATCACATAAAAAATATCAGATAATAAATAAAGCCAAATAGAAAAATTATTCTAAGCTTGAATCACTAACCCTGAACCAGTGGCTCTGGGTTATTATTCCCCAGCAGAGTCGCCAGAGCTGTCACACCTCCTTTTTCCGCATCCGAGGGGGTACAAGGGAGTTTTTCTGATTAAAGGACAATCGAAACGGGATTTATTTATTTATTTCAGAGTCTCCACTTGGAAGATTTAGGGTGTCCCAAGTCACCAGTTTTAATCCTGAATCGAGGAAAAGAATGACTCCATATTACAGTCTGCGCACCAGAAATTCGGATAAGGAATTCTGTTAACCCGGGAGAAGGTGTTAGGCATTCCCGAGTTCCGTGGTTCTAGCACGGTCGCTCAACTGTTATATTCGGCTTGATTATCTGATTTTATACAAATATGAACTTATGTGCAAATTTTATCTTTTAACCGCTTGTATCATTTACTGTTATTTTGTCAAGAATTGCAACATCGTGGAAACACATCTCGAACCACGTCACAATCAATGTACCCGTGGTTAGAGCTACATTTCAACTCTATTGAGATTGGGATTTGGGTCACATAAATGTGCACCCGAGTTTAGGAAGATAACAATATTAAATACGCTCCTAAAGCAACTAACGTATTGTTATTTTTGGGGAAGGCCATAAAATTCGCTAAACGGCCTGTCCCGAATTCTAAGTATTTTTATATATACATTTAGAGGGCCCCGCAGCTTGTGCATTTTGTTTGGCGAGGCTCGTCTCATTTTTATTTTAAGGATAAACCTACCGTGACTACATTTCTCTATTAAGTTCGTCTCTAAAATAAAAGAAAATTTCCTAATTATTTACATGCTGAAAAAAACGTAACTTATTTATTAGTTATTGGTTTACGGCTGACATAAACGAGAAATTGCAGCAGAGTTTGTACAAAGAGGGATAGCTTTCGTTCTATATTCTATTATTCAAGAAAACTGAAACATGAGATTGACGCACAATAATATAGAAACAGATTATTTTTAGGCGAAGAAATTAGACGTATTCGACCTCATTCATTGACGGGCATACGTATGAGGTTCAGTTAATTATTCCTTACATGCTTGACACTTAAAAACGAAACAACTGAAACTGACCCTATCTAACTTAAGTGGTATTACTACGTGTTTAGCTACACGATTTTTATCTTTTTGCTATAATCCAGATTGCCTAGTTGCCTTCGAAATACACATTATCTACTGATGAGTTAAGGTGACACAAATGTGATCGTTGCATTCATTTTAACAGACCCTATGTGAAACCATTGTTGGCCGAGTATCACTACTATCCAGCTAGCTTCTTTCTGATTTACATACAACAATAGATTACCAGACCAAACCCAATAGGACTGAAAACTGTTTCGTTACATAGTTTGAAAGCCAAACTTTACATGTTGAACACACAAGTATTCTAAACTACAAGCAGCAGAAAAATGGTAACTATGCTAATATTTAGACTACAATACTTCGTATGCTCTTATTCAGCTCCAAACTCATCATTACATCAATGAATTTAGAATGTGTACCTAGATGTTTGGACAATAAGAAGGAGAAGAAGAAAAGTATCAGCAGCAGGCAACCAAACAGCAACAACACAGCAACAACAACCAGCCACAATGATGAAGCTCACAAGTGGTCGAGCACCAAGCAAACAATCCCAGAAAAACAGAGTATGTAGAACAGCCGAGAAAACCAGAATGTTTAATGCAATAGCAACAACAAGCCAATGATCACAAACAGCTCAACAAACAACCAACAACAATTGGCAAAGACAGCTTGACTAACTTAAACTCTTATGCAGTTTCAGTCAGTGTTTGGTTACAATATTCTGAAATTTCCTTTATGTTTCCTTATTTCAGTTTTTCCAACTTAAAAAACCTCTCTCAAGACTAAAAATGTTCTCCCTTTTATAGTTTTCCTCAGATCATTTAAAACCTGTTAAACCATTCAGATTCCCTCCATCCCTGCTATTTTTCCACTCAACTATTTAAAATAACCAAACCTCCCATGAGATTCCCCTGACAAAACTATTAAAATGCCTTATCACTTATTAAACTAAAACCAAGCATGGGCAGCAGGAATGTATTCCTGACAGCACATGTTGTCCAATTGACCCTAATTCATTAAAGAAATACAAATTGCCATGCCTTTCCGATTTCCAGCCATTAAAGGCACTTAATATGTCATTAATTCCACTATTGGTTAATTAATTCCATTAGTTAAATCAATGTTTTAGTACCTCATTGTCGGCTCATCTTGCCTTTAAGCATTTCAAGATTTTATAACCCCAAACCAAACCTTTTAACACCCCTGACCATTACTGTTTTATCCCAACTTCAACAAGAATGAAATTCTGAACCTATGGGAGTTCAAATTCAGCAACTATCCTATCTGAATTCCAACTATTGTATTATAGCTAACAAACCATTCACAAATAGTTTTCAAGCAACCAACTAATCAACACTGGTTTGATCAAATCCTATGAAGCTATCAGGAATCAGGACATTTGAACATTCAGGCATAGAAAACTAATCGACGACGTTTATCAAGTCGACTATAATAATTATAACAAGGAATAATCAGTCGATTAAACAAACAACACGAACAGGGTCCCAAATGGCTTCAGACAAACTTTGCACGACAATGGGAGGCTATATGAATTATCTATGTGATGACTAATCTAATCGAACATGTATATCACAGAACGTATTCAAACATGCACAGAAAACAATCGACCAAATAAAAGGCCTCACAGAGACGGAAGGAATTGAAAGAAAAATATCAGAAATACCAAACAAACACAATAAAACATGCTAACAAACTCAATCAATATTCAAACAAAACTAAACAGAAAAAGAAAAACTTACTGTGAATGCTTAACAAAGAATGGACCAGGTCTGAACCAGTTTTGACCATTTGAGGCCGAACAAACTTTAATCGGGGTGTTCTCGACTGAGAACACCTTGATTAAAGTCTATTAGATCCCAAACCCTCCATGATACAGGCCGTATTCCCCAGGTTCTTATGTTCTAGGGTTTGAATCTTCAGATTTGGGATTTCAGGATTTGTGGGTAGATTCGGACCAAACCAAGCTTGGTTTGGTCACGAGGGAGGTCAGGGGATTGTCTAGTGTGAATCTGGGGTGGTTTGGTGTAGATCGAGTTTTGTTTCGAATCTTCAAATGAAGATTCGAGAAGGTGGGGGAGGATTCGAGCCAAGCTGTTGGTGGATTTGGATTCAGGGGGTTGAGGTACATCAGGGGTGTTAAGGGGGTGGTCACCGGCGTCCTTGCCGCCGGGTTTAATGGTGAGGGAAAAGGGGGCGGCGTTAGGGTTTCATGGGGTTCGGGGTTTGGTAAAGAAGATGACTGAAGGGGTGCTTGGATAGGGGGCGTGGGGTGTGATGGGGGGTTTATATACGGAAGGGGAAAAAGATCAGGGCCGTCAGATCAGATGATCTCAACGGCTTGGATCCACTGGTGAGGGACGGGACGGGGTCGTTTGGCATAGAAACGGGGTCGTTTGGTTTAAGTGAGGGGTTGGGTTGATCCGAGCAAACAGGTCGGGTTATGGGTGTGAGTGTGGACCATTGGATGAGTGTGATTGAACGGCTGAGATCATACGCCTTATACGGCGTCGTTTGGGGGTCGTGCCTGAGGCCTGGTTTGGACTGGGTCAAACTTAATTGGTTTGGGCCTATTTTTTGGTTTCATTTCTTGGCCCAAACAGATTTTCTTCACTCTTTTCTTTTGTTTTCTAATTTTAAAACTAAATAAATAAAAAACGAAATTAAAACAACCATTAATTTAACACTTAACACAATTATCACACACATATCAACATATAAAAATAGGTTAAATCACACCCTAGAATAAAAGATGCATATTTTTTGTGAATTTCTTTTACTGACTGAATTATGGTTTAATTATACAGGACATACATATTTTGTATTTTGTTTGATAAAATTAAATAAAATAAATAATAAAAAATAGACAGAACCACAAATGACTACCAACATGTCACGTAAAATCGAAAAATTGTACAGTGAGGCCATTTGTTATTATTTTTGATTTCTTTTGGAGTGATTGTCCGTGAAGAAAAAATCACGTGCTTACACATTGTCAACGAGTATTGTCCTCCAATGGAAATTAGGAACGATATGGGTGTTTGTGTATACATGGAGACGAAAAAGGAAAATAAAAACTTAGGATCATATCCGCTATGTATAATTGTTCGCGATTTCAATACGGAGTTGAGTATCACCAATGAGAACACAGCTATGTTAATTTTTCTATCAAATTCTGGTTGTATGTCAATTTATTACACTTTATCTACATTTTATCTACAAATAAACTACATGTCATAGTAAATATATATCAGTATGGATTTTCATAATATCTACAAAAATTTTACATTTATTCTACAATAAAACTACATATCGTTTGAAAAATTAATATGAAATACAGAATTTCAACCTTTCTACAAATTATCTACAAAATTTATACAAACTGTTCATAATAGTATTTATATTTATTTTCATGCAGGTTCGTCTGGAACACTAAAGTTACTCGATATGTCAATATCTCCCGTTATAGAGGAATATGAAAGTATAATAATAACAGATAGTACACCAAGTTCTATTGAAGTAGGACAAGTATACCAAGACAAATAAACAATTGCAACTGCAATGAAGTACTATTCTGTCATGCACAAGTTCCAATTCAGGGTTAAAAGATCTAGTGCTAGAAGGTATGAACATATGAATGGTCAAAGATCATTATTTTTTTAATTTTGTAGTTTATTTGTAATTTTTTACTTCTTTAATTTTTTCTTGTGATAATGTTTATCAAAATTGTAGATGAATTGTAGTTATGTTGTATATAGATTGTATAATATGATCTTTTAAGCTAAAACAATTTTTTTTTCTTTTTAAATCTACATTTTAAACCAGTGTTTAAATTGAATTTATTTTGTAGTTATTGGCTGATATGTGTTGGTGAAAACTGTACATGGCACTTCAAGGCAACTAGCATATATGATTATGCAATGTTCAAGGTCAGAAATTTCAATAGTCAGCACACATGCTCTTTAATGGACAATACATTCATACAACTCAAACCTACTGCCATGGTAGTTGGTAGCATGGTTATTCCAAAATATTCTGATCCTAAGACAATTTACACACCAAAAGACATACAATTTGACATGTTGTCCGAACACAGCGTGAATCTAACCACATGCAAGCTTGGAGAGCAAAGGAAAAGGCTTTACAGTTTTTGAGAGGTCATCCTGCTGACTCCTACAGCAAATTACCTAGTTATTTGTATATTCTAGAGAAGACTTATTCAGGGTCTGTAGTTAAATTGAAGAAGACAGACAATGACTGCTTCTTGTATGTATTTGTTGCGATTTGTATGCCAATTAGTGGTTGGAAATATTGTAGGCCAGTTGTAGTAGTTGATGGAACCTTCTTAAAGTCAGCATACAGGGGAATAATGCTAACAGCTAGTACAATGGATGCAGCAGGTATTGAAATTTTATTGTAGAAATATTGTAGCTTGTATGTTTTTTGTAGTACTTGCAGATTTATTGTAGAAAAGTTATAGTTTGTATATATATGTCTTCTTCTGCATTTTTTCTGCAGCCAATTAATTGTTTTTTGCCACATAATGTAAGTACCATATTACTATTGGCATATGTTGTTATTGATTCAGAGAATGACGCATCATGGAAATGGTTTTTTGAGCAACTCAAACTCGCATATGGTGAAAGACCAAATATGTGTGTTGTTTCGGATCGGAATGAGAGTATCTTGAAGGCAACATCTATTGTTTATCCCGGCATGTGGCATATTTGGACAAATATACGGGCAAAATTCAAGAAGGGACATCTTAAGTTAAGTGAATTATACTTTGCCACGGCATGATCATACACCCTTGATGAATTTAATAAAAGGATGTCAAAGATTGAAGAGATTGACCCCCGTTTTAAAGCATACTTATACGATATTGGCTATCATAGATGGTCTCGAATACATGCTACGGTGAACAAAACTTGGACTATGACATCAAACATTGCAGAGTCGTTGAATGCTGTAACAAAATATGCAAGAGAGCTGCCGATAGTAGAACTATTAGAGTATATGAGGACCCTTCTTGAACGTTGGACGAAGGAAAAGCTATTGAAAGCAAAGGGTACATTCACATACCTTGGGTTCATATTCAACAAAGAGTTGAATGACAACATAACATTGTCGCACAAGCTTAGAGTAAGATCTGATCATTTATTGAATCAAATTAATTTATACAGGACAATGTAGATATATTGTAGATATTTTGTATATAATTTGAGTTTAACCATATATGAATTGTTTTTTGTTTGTAATGTAATCGTAGGTGAGGGCTTCAACAAACTACATCCATACAGTACTAGATGGTGTGAGGCGCTAATTGTTTGTCTTGAAAATAAGAGATGTAGTTGTGGGCAATTTTAGCTTGGTGAACTTCCTTGTCCACATGCTTTGGCTGCTTTAAGACACAAGGATGAGTCTTTTGAACAATATTGTTCTCCTTATTACACAAGGGCGAACCTCTTGCGTACTTATAAAATACCAGTAAATCCCCTGCTTGATGAAAGCAAATAGAATGTGCCACAACATATAACTGAAGAAGTAGTAAATCCACCTAAAGGAGGGAAAAGGCAGCCAGGAAGACCTCAAATACAAAACATATGATGAAATAAATTCAAAGAAGTACAAGGTTTCATGCGGCAACTGCGGAGGAGAAGAGCATAACAAAAGATCTTGCAAGAATGCACCAAAAAAAAATTATGTAGTTAACAGAATTTTTCATAAAAATTGTTGGTTAGTTCTGGATAATAGATTTTGATGTGTAATTGTTGAGGTTTTTTAAGATCATAATGTAGTTAGTTAGGATTTTTCTGTATTGAGATAATATTTTCATAGAGTGATTTGTTTATGAATGGTTTCTATATATATAATCTACAACTTTTTTACTATCTCTGGAATCCTTTACACAGTTGCTAATGTGTTTTTGCAGTTTATCTACAATAAAACTACAAAAAAATATATTAACTGGAATTTACAGAGTATCTACATTATAAATCAGTAGGAAAGTAGTTAAAAACTTAAAATCTTGTAGATGAAGTATTGTTTACATTCAACAAATGAATATAAAAGAAACAAAACAAGCTGTTAAATATAATCTACAAATTATCTACAAATACAACTACAAAAAACTACAATATCTGTAGCTGACATAATAGCTAGATTATAATTCAGGTAGAAAGAAGCTATATGGTGAAAATAATGCTGATCAAGTACTTTATACATTCAACAAATTGAATTTAGAAGTAACAAAATATTTAGTTACTGATTTTTACACTTTATCTACAAAAAAACAACAACAAAATAACTACATATTTTTGCGTTGACAAAAGAACTGTATAAAAATTCAGTTGGAAAGGATTTATATGCTAAAAATAATGAAGATCAAGTACTGTAAAGATTCAACAAGTGAATATAAAACCAACAGAATGTTTCCATTTGAACTACTATACTGGATAAGAAAAAAGAAACAAAGGCTGCTATAATTGTAGCGCAAGTCTACTACAATTAAAACAACAAAAATTGTTCAAAAACTTGTCTACCATCTTTCTTCTAAACTAGCATCAACTAAACAATTGTACTACATGTTTCATACAAAACATTACAATTACTTCTTCTTCCTCTGGACTCGTATTTTCTCATTCAAAGTTGGTGCACCTTTTCTCCTTGTTAAGTTGCCTATCACCTCATTATCACTAATTGCCCCATGCTCCTGCATCTTTCTAGCATAGTCCCAAAGTAGCGCTCCATATCGTTTACGGTGTTGATCAATATCAGAAAGGTCTTCTACCGGAATTGATAACTCTTCAAGACTAACATACTCTGCAAAGGCAGCAACAAATACACCACAATCGCTGCAAAAGATTTAAAATGTCAAATTTTACCAAACCATCAGAAAATAAAAAGGTTAAATGTATAGAAAAAAGAAGATTTTTGTTATAGTGATCCTTCTTTTTGCTGTGGTATCTCTCTGACGATCCACTGTATGTTAAGAGGATCGGTAACAGGTTTCTGAATGTATGCCTTTGTATTCTTGAAGTTGATGTCTTTACGCTTCCCGTAAAAATCGGTACATGAAAAATACAAAGGGATAATAACAGAAAACTTGTCGACACAAGATTCAACAATAGGGTGATTGCGTGAAGAGACCATGGAATCATACGAATAAAGACACCTTTCTGCAATGTCAAAAACAACCAACACCCAGTGGAATTTTCTAAAATGTTGATGGGCATGATGACATAATCAACTTCATCCCATGCAACATTTGCGAGTAGTCTATACCCCAATATATATTCTGCTACAACGTCCTGGGGTTTGACAACAGAAAACTTCTTTTCTTGAGGAGAATTTTGGAACTTGTCATATATTTGATCAATCCTAATCTTGAACAAACAATCTGTTGTAATAAACCTGGTCTTGTTGTGGGGGCCATACTTGCCTCTTTTTCTCAAGTAATACATTATAACATTAATGTGCTGCAACAAAAACATATTGCATTTATACTACAAGTTATCTTCAAATAATTTACACAAAACTACAAAATAACTACAATTCATCTACAAACAGAATACAAAGCATCTACAATCAAAGTACAAATTATCTACAAATTATTTAAAAAATATCTACAAATCAAATACATTGAATCTTACCGAGTCATTGAGGACTTGTCGTGGGTGTGACAGGGAAAAGAACCACTCCTTCTTGTCAACCTTTTCCACTCCAAGATCCAACCATGGCTTAATTTGGTTGTCCTTTATAAAATACGGAGTCTTCCTCATATATAAACAAATAGAAACTAAAATAAAATTGTTGCATGAAGTGGATGTGTAAAAGATGAATACTGGAATAAAAGTGTCAAATTGTGCAACCAAACCTCTTTGGACCTGTGTCGGTATCGTGGTATAACCACTTGTGGAATTGATCCAACAACTCTAGGTCTACATTGTGACCAATAACACTAGTAAATGTGTGCTTGAGGTGAAAGATTTGAGGTCCAACCGAGGTGCTGCCACTAGAACTGTGTGAGCACGTGATTTTTGTTTTCACACGACAATCTCTCCAAAAAGAAATAAAAACAAATATAATTGGCCCTGCTGTACAATTTCGGATTTCTGTGCAGCACTTTGTTGATTTATTTGTGACTTTGGCCCATTTTTATTTATTTACTTTATTAAAATAAAATTCAAAAAATATATGTGTCCTGCATGATTCAAACCGTAATCCGGTCGTTAAATAGAAAATCATGAATAGGCATTTTCGTCCGTGATTTTATTTGGTTTGACTTTACCTGTTTTGAAATATTTTAGTGTGTGTGCAAATAATTGTATTGAGTGTGTATTTAATTTTAATTTGATTTTTTGGCTTAGTTTTGTTTTAAAATAAATAAGAAAAAGGAAATAAATAAATAAATAAATAAATAAATAAATAAAGAAAGAAATCTTTTCGAACTTGGGCCAATTTTAAACAAATTGGCCCAAACAAACTCAGCCCAAACCCAGGCCTGCCCGGTCCAACACCAGTGGATGCCCAGGGTGTCTAAACGACACCGTTTTAATCCAGTGTGGTCTGGGCCGTTGATCTCAGATTGATCAACGGCCAAGATCATTTCCCCACAACCCACTGAGGAACCCGACCCATTTCCACCCGGACCAACCCAAACCCCTTACCCTCGAAACGACACCGTTCCACTTAAGCCATCAGATCCAGACCGTAGATCTAAATTGATCTAATGGTCGAGATCCGCCTACTCATTCCATATATAAGCCCTTAACATACCCTACCCCCCTATCCAATACCCCGACCTCCGTCTTCAACCTCATCCCCCATCAAACCCTAGAGCCGCCCCTGTATCCTTCACCATGGAAGCCGGCGGCATGAACGCCGGTGACCTTCCCCTTAACACCCTAGAACGCCCTTGCCATCCTGAACCCAAATCTATCAACCATGTAGTTTGAATCCCTCCCCACCTTCTCGAATCTTCATTTGAAGATTCGAGTCAAAACTCGATCTATTCAGTTTAACCCCAGTTTCATACCAGACACTCCCCAGACCCCCCTCGTGACCAAACCATACTTGGTTTGGTCCGAATCTGATCAGGGAAGCATGAATCCCAGATCTAAGTTTTGGAATTTGTTGGTTCTTCGTCACTGGTCCATATCCATTCGAACCGAAGAGGTTAAGGTCTAATGGACTTTAATCAAAGTGTTTCTCATTTGAGAAACACTTCGATTAAAGTCCGTTCAGTCTTAAGAAAGGTCTGTCCGAGTCCGGTTTGAGGTTTTGATTTTTCAAGGTTTAAGGTGAGTTCTTTCTTTTCTTATTTGTTTTGGTTCATCTGATTGTGGTAAAGGTTTGTTCATGTTTTGTTTGTGTCCTTGACTTTTAGCAACTGTGCCTTGACCACTTTGCTTGAACCTCTGTTATTTGATTGAGTCTTTCCATTTGTTTTGATAATGTGTATGTAAGTGTTGTGCAACTAGCTGATTTTCAAATTTGGACTGACTAATTGATTCCTCGGGTACCACTTTGCTTAGTCAGTGTAATTCAAATCATGTGTCGATACTGTTAAATGTCTGATTTTTGGTTACGATTGTATGTGTTATAACTAGTATAGTCGAGTCGACATATGTCGTCAATTAGTTTCAGTTGTCCGAACGATAACAAATCGATGTACTTTTGATAAGCATGGCTTGAATCACTTAGGAACTGAGTTTAGTGCTTATAATTAGTAATTTGAATCAGAAGTGTAAAAGAGCAATGTTCTATTTAGTCACAGTTCTGAAATTGGAGAGCATGTGCACTTATGCACAACATGTGCATTTTGTGCACAGCCTGTGCCCTGCCTAAGTGTTTTTGAATTAAATAGTTTGACATCATGTGCTGTCAGACTACATTCTGCTGCCCATTACCTTGCTTTAGTTCAAAAATATTAAACCTTGCCTAAAAGTAAGTCTGCCAGGGAATATCATGGGCTGGTGTTCTTATTTAAATAGTAAGTGGAATCTGAAAATAAGAGAGCACATGGGAGGATGTTCTGATTGGTGATGGGAGGCTGATATAAAAGGGGGGATTGGGATAAGAGAAGGGAGATAGACACAGACAGACAATAAAGGGAGGAGAGGAAAAGAATACCATCTGATAATAGAGGTCAGAGAGAGCATAGATAGAGGAGAGTTGAAGTTCTGGAAAAAGATACATACACAGAAAGAGAGATACACATAAAACACTGAGATTGAATGTAGAGAGTTCTGAGTTCTGAAAAACAGAAGACTGGAAAAGATTTCTTTTGATAACTCAAGCATAAGTTCAAAACTGAAGATTAATATTAGATTTTGAAAAGAAAGGAGATAGGGAGAGGGATAAACAGAAAATCAGCATCTATTTCTGTTTTGTTTGTGCGAATCTCAGTTTGTTCAAACTGTTCAATCAACTCTGTTTTCTTTCAAGTATCAGCTGAGTTCATTGGTTGATTCATATTGTTTGTTTCTCCTGGATTTGGTCTGTCTTGGATTATTGTTCCTACTGCATTGTCTGCTGCCACCTTTCTGCCATTTCTTATCGGTTCTAACTGTATCTTGCACTGGGAGCTGTCCTATTTGTACCTGCTGTTACTGCTGCTGTTTCTGTTGCCATTGTCACTCTACTGACTTCCTTCCTTTTTCGATTGTAAGCATTCCCAGGTACACGCTCCTGAAACCTTGTTGGTTGAAAGTTTGAAGTTTGAAGCTGAAATAAAGAAATGAACATCTGTTTACTTTACAATCCTTATGTTCAAAAATAGTTTGAATGGTAGCTTGGTATGTATTTGTTTAAGTTAGTTCCAATCACGATTGCTCTGTATGAGTTATGCACTTCTTGATTAACATATTAGATAATATTGTTTATTAGGTCAGACGTATTTTCAATATGTATAACCATTAGGTTTCGATTCAGCTATGATAGTATAATATAGAATCGTGGCAAACATCTGTATGTATTTTGTCGAGACTTTTGAACTGTCAAATCTGTTATATTTGGTTCCATTTAATTTCAAGATAAATGTACCCAAGCTAATTCTCATGTGGTGTTACTTTAACAGGATGACCATGTATGCCAACCCTCCTGATAGTTTACTTGTTCCTATATAGGGTCGATATGGGTTTCGATATAGATTCACTGTTTCAAAATAATGCGGCTACTTTTTGAGTTCAATTAATAGTAGTTTTCCTAATAAACAACTGATCTCATTTATCAAGCCCAAATGAGCTAGTTTTAAAGTTCAAACTGGAAGGTCGTTTAATGTAAATTTAGTGTACATTATTAGTTTGTTTGCAATCCCCCTTAGCAAATTAACAAAGTTCATTCACTCCTTAAAGACAAGGCATGAGGTAATTCTCATCTCATAAACAACCAATCAGGTGATCAAACAAAATTCAGATTCGCCAAACATAGTAGATATTTAGCATGTAGTTACTTAAACAAGTAAGTTTGGTCTTTCTATTTCATTTTTAGAGACAAATGTAATAGAAATGTAGTCGCTTTAGGACATCCTTTTCTAAAATAATGAGACGAGCCTCGCCAAATAAAAATGCAAATTGCGGGGCCCTCAACAACTAAACATAATAAATATTTAGAATTCAGGACGGGCCGTTTAGTAAACTTCATGGCCTTTCCCAAAAAGTAACAATACACTAGTTGCTTTAGGAGCACCTTTAATAACTTAACCTTCTTAAACACGGGTGCACATTGATGTGACCCAAATCCAAATCTCAACGGAGTCAGAATGTGTTGACGATCACGGGTGCATTGATTGTGACGTGTTTCAAGATGCATTTTCACGATGTTGCAATTCTATAAAAAATAAATGATAATAATAAAAGCGGTTTAATCTTAATAAAAGCACGTAAGTCATAACATGTATTCAAGTCAGATATTTAGTCATTATAATAATTTAAGCGACCGTGCTAGAACCACGGGATTCGAGGGTGCCTAACACCTTCCCTCGGGTCAATAGAATTCCTTACTTAGAATTTCTGGTTCGCAGACTTCATTTGGAAAAGTCGAAAATTTCCTCGATTTGGGATTCAAGATAAACCGGTGACTTGGGACACCAAAAGCCAAACCTTTCCCAAGTGGCGACTCTGAATTAAATAAATAATCCCATTTCGAATATTGTCACTTAAATTGGAAAAACTCCACCCGCGCATTTCTAACCCTTCGGGGCGGGCGCGCAAAAAGGAGGTGTGACAGCTCTGGCGACTCTGCTGGGGAACGAACCCAGAACCACTGGTTCAGGGTTCAAGAATTCGAGCTTAGAATAATTGTTATATTTGGCTTTATTATCTGATCGTTATTACATGTTTTGCATAACGTGCTAAATGTTGTCTTTTACCGCTTTGATATTATCTGAACTGTATATAAACTGTGCCGAAACCCTTCTCTTATTACCTCCGGGGAGAAGCTCGCTGGTCGAGACTCCCTATTCTGTTAGTGTCAATGCCCGAAATAAGAAAGAGGACGGATAAGTTACGAAGCCGGACGACCTTTTGGTTCCCGGTAAGTTGCCCCTCCTCGAATCGAGTTGTCCACTCGGGTACACAGTCTAGAACAAATACCAAGGTTTAAACCTAGTATAACTCGACTTCATGCCGGATCCCTAGTAGGAACGCTTATTTGCATCATGTTGCATTTGACTTAGGGGGCTCAACACAGGGGTTGGGTCCGTCTAGGACAAGCAACCAGAAATGAAAGGACCACCCTGCTGCATCCTATTTGTTTTGCGCATTTATTTGCTTCGGTTCCGCATGTTGACCGGTTTCTAAAAAAAAAAAAAAGAAAATAGTAGCGTAGGGAGATAATTACTTCTTTTGGAAAATAAAACCAATGTCCAAGTAGTGTCGAAACCTCGTCGGAATTTTTCTAAAAAAAAGGAATAAAACCAAAAGTTGCCTTTCAGTTTGTTCTTTTCTTTTAAGAAAAAAAGAGGGTATTTATTTCAAAAAAAAATGGAAAACTCATAATTCAAAAAATGTGTTGTTTCTTTTGTAGTACCCTTTTATAAATTCAGACTAATAGCCCAAGTATATTTTTTTTTAGTATTCATCTTTCTCCAAAAAATAATAAAAATACTTATTCTTGAGGGCTAGGTTTATTTGATTTTCTCTATTCACGATATGACCGAACTACGCCGGTTTGATTCTCGCACGGGGTGAGATACGTAGGCAACCCTCGTCGGGTTCAACCCCATTTTTCTAAATAGCCAAAAATCAGTGAATAAATAAATAAAAGATGTGTCAAATTTTTAAAAGAGTCGTAAAAGAGTCGAATGTTCCCAAAAGGGACGCCGGAAGGCTGACTTTGCATAAACAGCCACCTTTGGGTCTTGTTTAGCGTTTTTATCCAATAAACCCGCACAGCCTTAAAATCTTCGTCTCCAAAGTGTTTAAAGGCCGTGTTCAGAACTTGATCCTCTCTGTAAAAATATTTTTTTTGAGTCAGTCATTTTGTTAAAATCGCCTTAAATAAATGTGCAGGATGAGCACGATACAAAATGAATCGTTTTCAATAATGACCAAGATCCCTTTTGAGTTGCGATTATGGTGGAACGACTTAGGCAAAGAAGGGCAAGGCAAAGTGAGGAAATATCTGAAAAATCTCCCGGATTTACTAGACATTCAACCTCGGGGTGATATTATCAGATCATTGGTCACTTACTGGGATTCGGCGCACAATGTATTCCATTTTTCAGACTTCGAACTCACCCCGACGTTGGAGGAAATAGCAGGATACATTGGAAGTGATGAAGCTCCGTTAAGGTTCAAGTACTTGATTGCACCTAGGGCCGTCACGGTACATCGATTTTTGGATTTTCTGAAAATACCCCGAACATTTCACCATCCAGATCTTGCCAAAGGTTTCTGCAGTCTCCATCTCATGTATGCTAGATACGGTCATGAGGGCGGGTTCAATAAGCCGGATTTCAAACTATGTAGTAAAGGCAACCGACAAAAATGGGACGAACACAGGCAGTTGGCTTTCATGACGGCCTTCTTAGGTCTTATAGTGTTCCCAAGGAAGGACGGCCACATCGATCTAAGAATGACTGGGGTTGTCAGTACTTTGCTTACCCAAGATAAAAGTACTCTGGCGCCTATGATTATGGCTGACATTTTCCGGGCTCTCACTGTTTGTCGAGCCCGGGGTGACTTTTTCGAAGGATGTAACCTACTGTTGCAAGTGTGGATGACCGATTATTTATGTCATCGCTCCTCACTTTTGGGTTATGGTTCGCCAGAGAAAACTTGTATTGGAGAATTCTACGTGAGAATCAAAGGGCTCAATTTACCTGAGGGAGTCACATCATGGACCTCATTTCTCCGAACTCTCACCGCCAGCCAAATCCAATGGACGCTCGGATGGTCACCTATCGAGGAAATCATATACATGCCAACAACCCGGCCTCACTTTCTGTTGATGGGACTGAAAAGTATCCAACCCTATGCACCGTATCGGGTTTTGAGGCAACTCGGGAGGTACCAAGTGGTACCGAAAGATGAAGATTTGAGTACCCAGGTGATTGAAATCAGTCCGAACGGTCATTTCCCTGAAGAATAAGTTCGCCAAATCTAGAGTGAATGCCAACATCTGACAGCAAACACTTGTGTGATCGATACGGCAAAAGGGGAAGTCGCCCCAGGATATCACGCTTGGTTTAGAGGTAGCCTGTCTTACGAAAGACCAGCTAAGAGGCCGCATCTCAAAGATTTCGCAGAATCATCCCAAGGGCAATGGAACTGGTTAGCAAAAGAGAAGGGTTATCGAGCAGAGATTGGCGATTTGAAGCTACAAATAGATAGTTTGAATTTCGATAACAGCATACAAATCGCGGCGGATCGAAGCGAAAAGAATAGGTTGATCCAAGAGAATGAAGAACTTAAGGCCCAAGTCCAAAAATTGAGATTGTCTCTTGATGGGCAACCTAGAAGTCAATCAGACCAGCGGTTGATAAAGGGTTTGAAAAGAGAGATCACGGAATGGCGAGACAGGTTAGAAGAATCCGAAAAGGTCATGACAGAGCTCAAGGCACGGTGGGAAACAAGAGTAGATAAGCATCGCCGATGTTTGAACCAATTGAAACGTGACCACGAGAAGGCTGTTTCCAAAATAAAGAGGGAGATGGCTACACTTGAGTTTAAAGCAGTTAAGCAGGCCAGGGATTTCCAAATGGAGAGTAGATACTATTACGACTTGCTGACCCAAATGAAGGAAGAAGTGCGGCAGCTGAGGGATCAGCACATACAAGACTCACAGGTATTCAAGACGTGCAGTGATCAGATAAGGCACCTACTCATAGAGAAGAAGTAAACCAGAGATAGGATCAAGGCCATTGCCCATGCCATCACCAGACGATGTCTACGATGTGAGAACATGTCCAGCGCTACCGTCCTCTCGGCAGTAATGGGTTACGTCAAGTAGACTATGCACGAGCTGGAGCAACTTGAGAGGGATCTCACGCCTAGGACCGCGGCGAGGCCGAACGATGCCCCGCGGAAACCAATTTTTAAAACCATAATGCATTCACAGGTCAAATCTATATTTTAGCATCTTCTGCCTGTTTTTTCATCAGGGTGATTTTTAGTCTATTTTTTTTTGAGTATGGTTTATTTTCAAAGTTTACTTTTTCTTTTGCAAAATGTAGTTTGTAATAGACTGCTTCGATAATAAAGAGTTTGCTTCTTTTACGCTCATTTGTGTTTTTCGAACTACGTAATGATCTGATTCACGTGAGCATCGTGATACGTAGGCAATCCTCATCGGATCCGATCGCATTTTCTTTTACTACAAAAAAAAATAATAAAAAAATATAAATAAAATAAAAGGAAAACAAAAGAGAAAAAAAAAGAGGGAAATAAGAGGAAAAATACCGGAATGACGCATGCTCTCGTGCCAGACATATAGTAATCCACTTAACTGTATAGGTGCATCATGCCCAACGTGAGATTAAATATCTGTTATTTGCTGCAAATTAACCGTGCACTTGTCATTGAGCATTTTCCCAGGGTTTTTGAAAAGACGGTTGGTTTGGTGAAAGTCTGGCCTCGCATTCATACTTCACGAGATCAAGGAGAGGTGTTCAACTACCTGTTGTTAGGACTAGAAGCAGTACTCACACTTACTTCACCAGGTCAAAAGGAAGTGTGGAAATGTCTTCAGAAATTCCATTGCAAACAGTCCCCGTCTCTGAGGAGAGCTCAATCTCAGCCGTCCTCACGCCTGAATCCGCAACTGTGGAAGAAAATAGAATCCTACGGCTCCGCATGTTGGAAATGTTGGACGACTGGAACAATGGGAAAGAGTCGCCAAGTGTCGTCTCCGGATTCCCTGAATTATTCTCCAGGTCAGGTGGGACTTCTAATGTCCCCATAAATTACCCTGCTACCCCATTCGGGTACCCAGCCAACTCCGCCTTCTCCGCAGGATCACCTTCTGAGCCTCATCCCCGAATGTCGGCCACTGATGCAAGCATGAACATCTTTACTGCATCGCCTTGCCCAGCTACGGCACAGCCTGCCACATACAAGCCAAGCTTTGACTCATCCTCTTTTACATTCCAAGCACCCTCGTTCTCAATGGAACCAACCAGGTTCGCTACCAACAATAATCCTCTACCGCCTCAGTGCGAACTCGCACCGGGACAGGATCAGAACCCCAGGATTGCAGAACAAAATGAGATTGCTAAGAGAATGAGAAGCCTTGAACAAAGTTTGAAGAATATGCAAGGGTTAAGCGGACAAAAGAGCGTCTCTTACGCCGACCTGTGCATGTTCCCTCACGTGCACCTGCCAACAGGTTTCAAGACCCCCAAGTTCAAAAAATACGATGGGCACGGTGACCCCATTGCACATCTTAAGAAATACTGCAACCAATTGCGGGGAGCCGGCGGAAAAGAAGAACTGCTAATGGCATACTTTGGGGAAAGTCTAGTAGGGATAGCTTCGGAATGGTATATGGATCAGGAAATGTCCCGATGGCATATATGGGATGATCTCGCCAGAGATTTTGTAAAACAATTCCAGTATAACATCGACATTGCGCCAGACCGAAACTCTCTATCAAATTTGAAGAAGAAGCCTTCAGAAAGCTTTAGAGAGTATGCTATTAAGTGGCGTGAACAGGCGTCGAGAGTGAAGCCTCCCATGGATGAAGTGGAAATGGTCACTACCTTTCTTCAGGCCCAAGAGTCTGACTATTTCCAAAACATGATGTCGGCCATGGGTAAGCCATTCGCAGAAGCGATCAAGATTGGAGAGATGGTGGAAAATGGGTTGAAAACTGGAAGGATTTTGAGTCAAGCAGCCATAAGGGCAACCTCTCAGGCCGTCCAAAGCGGGTCGGGAGGAACGACAAGGGGGAAGAAGAAGGAAGAAACGGCTATGGCAGCCTCTGAAGCAAGGGAGTATCGTCATCCCAGGCCCCATTTTCCGGAAAGGGCCCCACAACACTATTACCCCCACTCAAATGTGGCATATGCTCATCAACCTTATATGGTCATGAATACCCAACCTTATAACCATCCACCACAACAAGCCAATCGAGGCCCAGCTCCACCTCCCAGAAATCAGCCTCCTTACCGCAACCACTATAACCCACAACCCCCGCAGAATAACTACCGCCCCAGGAGCCACCTCGACGGCGGACTTTCACGCCCATCGGTGAACAATACTCTACATTGTTCCCTAAGCTAGTCCAGTTGGGTTTCTTGCAACCAATTCCCCAAACGAGGCAAAACCCGACATCTCCTTCTTATAAAGCCGGAGTCAGATGCGCCTATCATTCAGGGGCCGAAGGACATGATACAAACGACTGCTGGTCATTGAAAAGAGTGGTCGAAAATTTGATAGAGCAGGGAAAAATAGTGCTAAGGGACGAAGAGATCCCAAATGTGACTAACAATCCATTGCCCGCTCACAATAATGGGCCGCTGATCGGCATGATCTGTGAAGACAAAGAATTCGACCCTGCCTTGAAAGCCATAATTGCCATTGTCGACACGGGGAGGAGGCCTGAAATAGACCAGAAATCAGAAAGGGGGGAGGAGGTCAAGGCTGCAGAAAGCAAGCCTGAAAAGAAGGTGGAGAAGAAAGTGGTACCAGCAAAGGGTGGAGTTCTTTACATACCGTGGGGTCAAGCCAAGAAGACGCAGAACTTCGGGATCAAAAAGACAAAACCTATGTACGTACCAAAAGGGGCCTATGTGGTTCGGGGGACGATTCAACCACCTCGGCTGAATGAGCCAGTGGTTATCGGACGCGTGCCACAAAAGCCAATGACCAACCCGTCCACAGTGCCGTGGAATTATCAAAAGACTTTGGTAACATACAAAGGTAAGGAGGTCATGGAAGAACTTCCAGAAAATACTTTCGTTGGAGGGTACTCAAATACCCAAGAACTGAACAACGCCACACAAAGGCGCTTCCCTCCAAAGGAGCCCGTGAGTGTTGAAGAAGCGGAAGTGTTCTTCCAACAGATGAAGATGCCGGATTACGAAGTGATAGATCAGCTGCGCAAGCACCCTGAGCAAGTATCCATGCTGTCATTATTAATGAGGTCAACCGAGCATCAAAAGATCCTGCTGAAAACCCTGAATGAAGCATATGTACCGGTCGAAACCTCGGTGGAGCAACTAGAGCGGATGACAGAAAGATTCTTCGCCGTCAACCAAATCTCTTTCAGCAAGAATGATTTACCCCCAGAAGGAGCAGCACACAACAAGGCCTTGCACTTAACAGTTAAATGCGAGGACTACTATGTCAAGCGGGTAATGCTGGATGGAGGATCAGGTGTTGACATTTGCCTGCTCTCCACGCTACAAAGAATGGAAATTGGGGCAGGAAGAATCCGACCCAACAACGTCTGCGTGAGAGCTTTCGACGGCATCAAGAGAGATACCATGGGAGAAATAGACCTGTTGTTGGTCATAGGACCAGTCGAATTTCGAGTAACCTTCCAGGTGATCGACATGGACACATCCTATAATTTCCTCCTTGGCAGACCTTGGATCCATGCGGCAGGAGCCGTGCCTTCCACTCTTCACCAGATGGTGAAATTCGAGTACGAAGACCAAGAAATCGTGGTCCATGGGGAAGACGAACATGCCATTTACCGGGACCCATCCATTCTGTATCTTGAACCGAGAGAAGGGAGCGAACATACGGTCTATCAAGCTTTCGAGGTGGTACTGGCCGAGCAGCACGAAGAGGGAGTACCTTGCCCCCAGCCTTTCTTGTCTAACGCTTCGGTCATGGTAGCCAAAGAGATGATCCGGCACGGATTTAGGCCAGGGAAGGGACTTGGACGAACCCTTCAGGGAATAACAGAACCCGTTACTTTGCCAGTCATCAAGAAACCTTTTGGACTAGGTTTCAAACCTACTCCAACAGACGAAAAATGGGCAAAGAAAAGGAGAAATGAGGGCTGGGAGTTGCCTCAACCACTGCCAGATTTATATGCGACTTTCGTCAGGCCAAGGTACGTCGAAGAAGAAGATGATGAGGTCTTCACAGCTGAGGAAATCGAGGAAATATGTGAGGCGATAAGAGAAATGCTCTACGAGGTCCACATGGTTCAACCGGGTGAAGGCACCAGCACTGCCGAGATGCTGTACATGGGACCGAATGCCCAACTTCAAAACTGGGAGGCCACACCATTCCCGACTAGACGGAAGTCCGGGTAGATCTGCCCTGCCACATTTCCTATATCACAAGTCATCTCCGGGACTTAACTTGAACGTTTTCTTCTTTTCAATTGTTGTTTTGAATTCCCAGTTGTAAGCATTGTTGTCTTCCAACTTTCCAAAGAAAATATACAAAAAAATCATCATTGATTTCCTATTCTTTCTTTTGCTTTAATTTTTTATTAGTTTTCCTTTTATCTTCCTTTTCAGTCCTAATAATGCGACTTTGAATATGACATGCTTGCGGACTTCACGCCCAGATCACAATGAGCTATTTAACTGCGAATTAATGAACCCAGAACCAGAATATGATGCGGAAGAGGCTTTTAGGGAGATAAACCGAGAGTTGGAATATTTCGAGAATAAACCTAAGCCAAATCTGAACGACACTGAACCGGTAAACTTAGGAACTCCGGAAGAAGTCCGGGAGACCAAGATAAGCATTCACACGGACAAGAAAATGCGAGAGGTGATAATTCAACTTCTCCTTGAATTCAACGACGTGTTTGCTTGGTCATATGATGACATGCCGGGATTAGGTGTTGATCTAGTGGTTCACAAATTGCCGATTCATCCTGATTGTCCTCCAGTTCAGCAAAAGCAACGAAAGTTCAAAACTGAGGTCAGTGACAAGATTAAAGAGGAGATCACCAAGCAGCTGAAAACGGGAGTGATCCGGGTAGTCAAATATACAACATGGCTGGCGAATGTGGTTCCAGTACCGAAAAAGGACGGGAAAACTTGGGTATGTGTAGATTACCGAGATCTGAACAGAGCAAGTCCTAAAGATAATTTCCCGCTGCCTAACATCCACATCCTCGTTGACAATTGCGCCAAGCACGAAATACAATCTTTTGTAGATTGTTATGCCGGGTATCATCAGGTGCTGATGGATGAGAAGGACGCCGAGAAAACTGCTTTCACCACGCCTTGGGGCACCTACTGTTATCGGGTCATGCCATTTGGTCTAAAGAATGCTGGGGCTACTTACATGAGGGCCATGACCGCCATTTTCCATGACATGATGCATCAGGAAATAGAGGTGTACGTGGACGATGTGATAGTCAAGTCCAGGACGCAGGATAACCACATCCAAGACTTGAGGAAATTCTTCGAGAGGCTAAGGAAATATGACTTGAAGCTAAATCCAGCCAAATGCACTTTCGGAGTTCCGTCGGGCAAACTTTTGGGTTTCATCGTAAGCAGGAGAGGTATCGAGCTAGATCCAACTAAGATAAAATCCATCAGAGATTTGCCTCCTCCAAGAACAAAGAAAGACGTGATGAGTCTGTTGGGCAGGTTGAACTACATCAGTCGGTTTATTGCTCAGCTGACAAGCACGTGTGAACCCATATTCAAGCTGTTAAGGAAAGATGCGGCGATTAAGTGGACAACAGAGTGTCAAGAAGCCTTTGATAAAGTCAAAGAATACCTTTCGAATCCCCCAGTCTTGGTCCCTCCAGAACCAGGGAGGCCACTTTTCTTGTATATGACAGTCTTGGAGAACTCTTTCGGTTGCGTCCTCGGGCAACACGACATAACCGGAAAGAAGGAGCAAGCAATCTACTACCTGAGCAAGAAATTCACCGGTTACGAGGCCAAATACACACTGTTGGAAAGGACATGTTGCGCTCTCACATGGGTTGCTCAGAAGCTGAGGCATTATCTCCAAGCCCACACTACGTTCCTCATAAGCAGGTTGGATCCCTTGAAGTATATATTTCAGAAACCAATGCCTACTGGGAGACTGGCTAAATGGCAAATCTTGCTTACGGAATTCGACATAGTTTATGTCACCCGCACGGCAATGAAAGCCCAGGCGTTAGCAGATCATTTGGCCGAAAATCCGGTCGATGAGGAATACCAGCCATTGGATACCTACTTCCCAGATGAAGAAGTAAACACCGTAGAAATGATCTCGGAGGAAGCTCATGTTTGGAAGATGTTCTTTGACGGAGCCGTGAACGCCAAGGGTGTAGGGATTGGGGCAATTTTGATCTCGCCTTCCGGTCAGCATTATCCCGCCACAGCTAGACTGCGTTTCTTTTGCACAAACAATACAGCTGAGTATAAAGCCTGCATTATGGGCATGCATATGGCAATCGATCAGGATGTCGAAGACTTACTGATTATGGGAGATTCTGACCTGATCATCCGACAAGTTCAAGGCAAATGGGAAACTCGGGATGTCAAACTTATCCCATACCGACAACATGTGGAGGACCTCAGCAAGCGCTTTACCTCGATAGAGTTCAGGTATATTCCAAGGTGTCACAATGAACTGGCAGATGCACTTGCTACTCTGGCTTCTATGATACCCTACCCGGGCAACGCCCACGTCGATCCTTTGGAAATCCAAATCAAGGAAAGACACGGTTACTGCAGTGTAATCGAGGCGGGATCAAATACGCAGCCTTGGTACCATGAAATCAAGAAATTCCTGAAGACACAAGAATACCCCGAGCACGCTACTGGAGATCAAAATAGGACCATTAGGCGACATGCAAGTGGTTTCTTTTTGAGCGGTGATTTGTTATATAAGAGGACTCCGGACCTCAATCTCTTAAGATGTGTCGATATCGAGGAAGCGAGAAAGATCATGCACGAAGTACACGCAGGTGTGTGCGGACCTCACATGAACGGGTATGTCTTAGCAAAGAAGATCCTTAGAGCAGGTTATTACTGGGTGACCATGGAAAAGGATTGCTTTAGCTTTGTTCGGAAGTGTCATCAGTGTCAGGTGCACGGTAATTTGATTCATGCACCTCCCACGGAACTGCATCCCATGTCCGCACCTTGGCCATTTGTTGCTTGGGGCATGGACGTCATTGGACCAATTGAACCAAAGGCTTCGAATGGACACAGGTTTATACTGGTTGCCATCGATTACTTCACAAAATGGGTAGAAGCCGTCACTCTCAAGTCGGTCACTAAGAAAGCTGTGGTAGATTTTGTACACTCAAATCTTATCTGTCGCTTCGGTATTCCTGCGACCATCATTACAGATAATGCAGCAAACTTGAACAGTCACTTGATGGGAGGTGTGTGCGAGCAATTCAAGATAACACACAGGAATTCCACTCCTTATCGGCCAAAAGCCAATGGTGTTGTGGAAGCTGCAAATAAAAACATCAAGAAGATTTTGAGGAAAACGATACAAAGTTCCCGACAGTGGCATGAGCAGTTACCTTTTGCATTATTGGGGTACCGCACTACGGTACGCACATCGGTGGGAGCAACTCCTTATCTTTTGGTTTATGGGACCGAGGCTGTAATACCGGCAGAGGTATAAATTCCTTCGCTTCGAATCATTATCGAAGCAGAAATCGAGGACAGCGAGTGGGTTAAGACTCGGCTAGAGCAATTGACGCTGATTGACGAAAAGCGGATGGCTGCAGTTTGTCACGGACAGTTATACCAACGAAGGATGGCCCGTGCTTACAACAAGAAAGTCTGACCCCGAAATTTCGAAGTAGGTCAGCTGGTACTAAGGCGTATTCTACCGCATCATGAAGAAGCAAAAGGAAAGTTTGCTCCAAATTGGAAAGGCCCATACATTGTAAGGAAGATACTGCCGCGAGGAGCATTGTATTTAGGTGATATCGAAGGAAATGACCCCGACACAGCAGTAAATGCAGATGCAGTCAAGAGGTACTACGTCTAAATCATACTCCAGTGGTCCTGACACGTTTGAAAATGGCGAAGGTTTTATTCCCCACTACTTCCCAAACACTACCCAATCCTCTCCACCAACTTTTGAGCCGCTTACAAAACAAAACAAAAAAAAAACAAAACAAAACAAAACAAAACATTGATTGAGGCCTGAACTACGTTTGACTTGATTCCGAAAGGATACGTAGGCAGCCTCTCCCTGAGGTTCAGTCACACCAACAATAAAATCCCATTCACCCTGAAATTGAAAACCGGGGCACGTCGAGCAGTTCAGAAGTTAGTATCATCTACCTTTTCTTTACCAAGCACAAGCCTTCAAATCAATTACCAAATATGGTGGGGAATCAATAAGCGTTACAAAAGAAGACCATCACACTCTGAATTGAGAGAGATAAAATGAGAGAGTCTCGGCGGTGAAAACCTTCGGGCACCACGAGACGACGGGAGTAGAGAAACCAAAATGAGAGAGTTTGTTAGTAAAAACTCGCAAAGAGTGCTATCAAGCGATGACAAGGAGAGAAATGAGAGAGGTCAGCCAGCGAAAACCCGCAAAGGGCGCTGTTGGCCGAAAAGAATGACGCCATCCCAAGAAAGTTTCGGCAGAATGCCACCAGTTTGGAATCACAGGTCCGTTCTGGTTCATGGAAAACGCAAGCTCTTAGAAGGTCAGACGTCCAGTCCAAAAAGCATGTCATGTCATTGAAAGCCAGCATTATCTTCCTCAGATAAGTCTTTCTCATCCCGAAAAGGTTACTCCCTTTCTGATTTGTTTTCTCTTTTCTTTGTTTCTTTTTCAAATCCCTTTCGCATTTTAACCCCGAGTTCAGGACACACCGGAAAGGACAGGTGGCAGGTTTGTTTGCGCGGGATCCCGTCTCATGAAGGAAAGCGCCTCATCTCGTTGATATGATTACCCAAGCATGATGAATCATGACGTTTGATGGTGTTCCGGAGTAAAGGGAAAAGAGAAAAATCTTGAAATCATCCCCAGCAAGTCCACCTTCGGACAAATCCCCACAGAGCCTTCCCCTGTACAAATCCCAACAGAGTCTCTATTGTACAATATCCCACAAAGTCTCCCCAATAAAAAAAAAATGGAATCTCCCCAGCACATCCCAGCAAGTCCTTTGGTAGACATTCCCCAACAAGCTTACCCCAACAAATCCTAGAAATCCCGCTTTGAAATAAATCCCCAGTATGCCCCATTGTACAAAAATCCACACAAAGAATCCACTTTGTAAATATTCCCCACAGAGCTTCCCTTTTGTACAAATTCCCACAAAATACCTCCAATAAAATCCCCGTTGTGAACCTCCAAGCAAAACGAGACACAAAAAAAAAAAAAAAAAAGAGCCTTACGAAGCAAGTCGTCACAGAATCCGGAAATACAAGCCTGAGCAGTCTAAAGGTTTCGCCGTTCGAATCAAATCAATGGCGGGACTTCGCAACATAAATAGAGACGCAACAAAGCAATTGGAAACGATCAAGGTCACCGAACCGACCGTCATTTCCAAACTAACAATTGTTCTTTAAGTTGAAACAGGTATTAATCCAAGACAACCGTGCAAGAAGCAGGTGTCGCCCAAAGAAGAAGGTACACGGGTACAAGAAACATTTTGGCAATAAGGAATTCACTCAAAAGGTAAGTTCCCGCAAAACTCCCTTTTATTTTCTATTAAAACAAGAAAACTCAGAAAATAGATCGTGTAGCATTCTAGAGCTTTATCCCCAGCCAATCAGCATTAGGGTTTTAAACCCTAAACTGAACTTTTTCCTTTCAGCCAGCATTAGAGTTTTAAACTCTAAACTGAGCTTTTTCATGCAATCAGCATTAGGGTTTTAAACCCTAAACTGAACTTTTCCTTTCAGCCAGCATTAGAGTTTTAAACTCTAAACTGAGCTTTTTCATGCAATCAGCATTAGGGTTTTAAACCCTAAACTGAACTTTTTCCTTTCAGCCAGCATTAGAGTTTTAAACTCTAAACTGAGCTTTTCCATGCAATCAGCATTAGGGTTTTAAACCCTAAACTGAATTTTCCTTTTAGTCAGCATTAGGGTTTTAAACCCTAAACTGAACTTTTTCCTTTCAGCCAGCATTAGAGTTTTAAACTCTAAACTGAGCTTTTTCATGCAATCAGCATTAGGGTTTTAAACCCTAAACTGAACTTTTTCCTTTCAGCCAGCATTAGAGTTTTAAACTCTAAACTGAGCTTTTCCATGCAATCAGCATTAGGGTTTTAAACCCTAAACTGAATTTTTCTTTTAGTCAGCATTAGGGTTTTAAACCCTAAACTGAACTTTTTCCTTTCAGCCAGCATTAGAGTTTTAAACTCTAAACTGAGCTTTTCCATGCAATCAGCATTAGGGTTTTAAACCCTAAACTGAATTTTCCTTTTAGTCAGCATCAGGGTTTTAAACCCTAAACTGAACTTTTTCCTTTCAGCCAGCATTAGGGTTTTAAACCCTAAACTGAACTTTTCCTTTCAGCCAGTATTAGAGTTTTAAACCCTAAACTGAGCTTTCCCATGCAATCAGTATTAGGGTTTTAAACCCTAAATTGAATTTTCCTTTGTTCGGCGTTAGGGTTTTAAGCCCCAAACCGAACCTCTCCCCAGCTAGCCGGTGTTAAGGCTCCAGCCCTGAACTAAGCATGCATATCCTCTTTCATCAATTTTATGAACTTCCTGGTGAATAATTAACGAAATTTTCCTAGTGAAACTGGGGCAGAAAATTTCGTTCGTTTGTTTGTTTTCTCCCGCAGGTCTAACCTCGAGCAACACGGTTCGAAATGACCCGCGAGATGAGTCTCAACTCAAAATCAAAGAAGAAAAGAGGTGTCCCAAGGTTCGGAGTAAATGGAAGGCGGATTGACTCCAGCATGTAATTAAGGTACTGAACCCTGCCAGTCGCGCCTCACTCAGTATCCCAGAGATTAAACAGGTCACCACAACTCGCAAGCATCAAGATTCAGATCGGAGTCTACAAGCAGAATCAGCTAAGACCCAAGATCAAGTCGTAAAAGAATCATAGATAGGAATCTTGTAACTAGCAGTTGACATACACATAAGTAGTTAGCTCACTTTTCAATTTCCATTTGGTTGTAATAAGGCGGTCAGTAACGTAGCAGTGACAACAGCAGCAGCAGTAGCAGCAAGCATTGCAATCCCATGGTAGTCCCAGCTACCAAAACTTCCCGAACTACATTGACCTGATTCCTGTTTAGCCCAGGATATGTAGGAAATCTTTGAAGCAAGATTCGGTCAGATCTTTCAAAAAAAATGCTTCATACGGAGTGGTCTATAGGCAAAAATCGCTCATACACGCTCACTTTATCTTTGCACGAAAACCCTTCGTGTTTCCGAACAAAGAGGGGCAGCTGTGAGCACGTGATTTTTGTTTCGCACACGACAATCTCTCCAAAAAGAAATAAAAACAAATATAATTGGCCCTGCTGTACAATTTCGGATTTCTGTGCAGCACTTTGTTGATTTATTTGTGACTTTGGCCCATTTTTATTTATTTACTTTATTAAAATAAAATTCAAAAAATATATGTGTCTTGCATAATTCAAACCGTAATCCGGTCGTTAAATAGAAAATCATGAATAGTCATTTTCGTCCGTGATTTTATTTGGTTTGACTTTACCTGTTTTGAAATATTTTAGTGTGTGTGCAAATAATTGTATTGAGTGTGTATTTAATTTTAATTTGATTTTTTGGCTTAGTTATGTTTTAAAATAAATAAGAAAAAGGAAATAAATAAATAAAAAAAATAAAGAAAGAAAGAAAGAAATCTTTTCGAACTTGGGCCAATTTTAAACAAATTGGCCCAAACAAACTCAGCCCAAACCCAGGCCTGCCCGGTCCAACATCAGTGGATGCCCAGGGTGTCTAAACGACACCGTTTTAATCCAGTGTGGTCTGGGCCGTTGATCTCAGATTGATCAACGGCCAAGATCATTTCCCCACAACCCACTGAGGAACCCGACCCGTTTCCACCCGGACCAACCCAAACCCCTTACCCTCGAAACGACACCGTTCCACTTAAGCCATCAGATCCAGACCGTAGATCTAAATTGATCTAACGGTCGAGATCCGCCTACTCATTCCATATATAAGCCCTTAACATACCCTACCCCCCTATCCAATACCCCGACCTCCGTCTTCAACCTCATCCCCCATCAAACCCTAGAGCCGCCCATGTATCCTTCACCATGGAAGCCGGCGGCATGAACGCCGGTGACCCTCCCCTTAACACCCTAGAACGCCCTTGCCATCCTGAACCCAAATCTATCAACCATGTAGTTCGAATCCCTCCCCACCTTCTCGAATCTTCATTTGAAGATTCGAGTCAAAACTCGATCTATTCAGTTTAACCCCAGTTTCATACCAGACACTCCCCAGACCCCCCTCGTGACCAAACCATACTTGGTTTGGTCCGAATCTGATCAGGGAAGCATGAATCCCAGATCTGAGTTTTGGAATTTGTTGGTTCTTCGTCACTGGTCCATATCCGTTCGAACCGAAGAGGTTAAGGTCTAATGGACTTTAATCAAAGTGTTTCTCATTTGAGAAACACTTCGATTAAAGTCCGTTCAGCCTTAAGAAAGGTCTGTCCGAGTCCGGTTTGAGGTTTTCATTTTTCAAGGTTTAAGGTGAGTTCTTTCTTTTCTTATTTGTTTTGGTTCATCTGATTGTGGTAAAGGTTTGTTCATGTTTTGTTTGTGTCCTTGACTTTTAGCAACTGTGCCTTGACCACTTTGCTTGAACCTCTGCTGTTTGATTGAGTCTTTCCATTTGTTTTGATAATGTGTATGTAAGTGTTGGGCAACTAGCTGATTTTCAAATTTGGACTGACTAATTGATTCCTCGGGTACCACTTTGCTTAGTCAGTGTAATTCAAATCATGTGTCGATACTGTTAAATGTCTGATTTTTGGTTACGATTGTATGTGTTATAACTAGTATAGTCGAGTCGACATATGTCGTCAATTAGTTTCAGTTGTCCGAACGATAACAAATCGATGTACTTTTGATAAGCATGGCTTGAATCACTTAGGAACTGAGTTTAGTGCTTATAATTAGTAATTTGAATCAGAAGTGTAAAAGAGCAATGTTCTATTTAGTCACAGTTCTGAAATTGGAGAGCATGTGCACTTATGCACAACATGTGCATTTTGTGCACAGCCTGTGCCCTGCCTAAGTGTTTTTGAATTAAATAGTTTGACATCATGTGCTGTCAGACTACATTCTGCTGCCCATTACCTTGCTTTAGTTCAAAAATATTAAACCTTGCCTAAAAGTAAGTTTGCCAGGGAATATCATGGGCTGGTGTTCTTATTTAAATAGTAAGTGGAATCTGAAAATAAGAGAGCACATGGGAGGATGTTCTGATTGGTGATGGGAGGCTGATATAAAAGGGGGGATTGGGATAAGAGAAGGGAGATAGACACAGACAGACAAAAAAGGGAGGAGAGGAAAAGAATACCATCTGATAATAGAGGTCAGAGAGAGCATAGATAGAGGAGAGTTGAAGTTCTGGAAAAAGATACACACACAGAAAGAGAGATACACATAAAACACTGAGATTGAATGTAGAGAGTTCTGAGTTCTGAAAAACAGAAGACTGGAAAAGATTTCTTTTGATAACTCAAGCATAAGTTCAAAACTGAAGATTAATATTAGATTTTGAAAAGAAAGGAGATAGGGAGAGGGATAAACAGAAAATCAGCATCTATTTCTGTTTTGTTTGTGCGAATCTCAGTTTGTTCAAACTGTTCAATCAACTCTGTTTTCTTTCAAGTATCAGCTGAGTTCATTGGTTGATTCATATTGTTTGTTTCTCTTGGATTTGGTCTGTCTTGGAGTATTGTTCCTACTGCATTGTCTGCTGCCACCTTTCTGCCATTTCTTATCGGTTCTAACTGTATCTTGCACTGGGAGCTGTCCTATTTGTACCTGCTGTTACTGCTGCTGTTTCTGTTGCCATTGTCACTCTACTGACCTCCTTCCTTTTTCGATTGTAAGCATTCCCAGGTACACGCTCCTGAAACCTTGTTGGTTGAAAGTTTGAAGTTTGAAGCTGAAATAAAGAAATGAACATCTGTTTACTTTACAATCCTTGTGTTCAAAAATAGTTTGAATGGTAGCTTGGTATGTATTTGTTTAAGTTAGTTCCAATCACGATTGCTCTGTATGAGTTATGCATTTCTTGATTAACATATTAGATAATATTGTTTATTAGGTCAGACGTATTTTCAGTATGTATAACCATTAGGTTTCGATTCAGCTATGATAGTATAATATAGAATCGTGGCAAACATCTGTATGTATTTTGTCGAAACTTTTGAACTGTCAAATCTATTATATTTGGATCCATTTAATTTCAAGATAAATGTACCCAAGCTAATTCTCATGTGGTGTTACTTTAACAGGATGACCATGTATGCCAACCCTCCTGATAGTTTACTTGTTCCTATATAGGGTCGATATGGGTTTCGATATAGATTCACTGTTTCAAAATAATGCGGCTACTTTTTGAGTTCAATTAATAGTAGTTTTCCTAATAAACAATTGATCTCATTTATCAAGCCCAAATGAGCTAGTTTTAAAGTTCAAACTGGAAGGTCGTTTAATGTAAATTTAGTGTACATTATTAGTTTGTTTGCAATCCCCCTTAGCAAATTAACAAAGTTCATTCACTCCTTAAAGACAAGGCATGAGGTAATTCTCATCTCATAAACAACCAATCAGGTGATCAAACAAAATTCAGATTCGCCAAACATAGTAGATATTTAGCATGTAGTTACTTAAACAAGTAAGTTTGGTCTTTCTATTTCATTTTTAGAGACAAATGTAATAGAAATGTAGTCGCTTTAGGACATCCTTTTCTAAAATAATAAGACGAGCCTCGCCAAATAAAAATGCAAATTGCGGGGCCCTCAACAACTAAACATAATAAATATTTAGAATTCAGGACGGGCCGTTTAGTAAACTTCATGGCCTTTCCCAAAAAGTAACAATACACTAGTTGCTTTAGGAGCACCTTTAATAACTTAACCTTCTTAAACACGGGTGCACATTGATGTGACCCAAATCCAAATCTCAACGGAGTCAGAATGTGTTGACGATCACGGGTGCATTGATTGTGACGTGTTTCAAGATGCATTTTCACGACGTTGCAATTCTATAAAAAATAAATGATAATAATAAAAGCGGTTTAATCTTAATAAAAGCACGTAAGTCATAACATGTATTCAAGTCAGATATTTAGTTATTATAACAATTTAAGCGACCGTGCTAGAACCACGGGATTCGAGGGTGCCTAACACCTTCCCTCGGGTCAACAGAATTCCTTACTTAGAATTTCTGGTTCGCAGACTTCATTTGGAAAAGTCGAAAATTTCCTCGATTTGGGATTCAAGATAAACCGGTGACTTGGGACACCAAAAGCCAAACCTTTCCCAAGTGGCGACTCTGAATTAAATAAATAATCTCATTTCGAATATTGTCACTTAAATTGGAAAAACTCCACCCGCGCATTTCTAACCCTTCGGGGCGGGGCGCGCTAAAAGGAGGTGTGACAAACTGTATAAAGGGAGAAATGGTGATCGGGCATGCTTTCTCGGCTGCCTTGTTCTACCTTGATACACGGGTGTTGTTTCATCTTGTATAGGCTCGTCGAACTTAACCAACTAGGAGAAATTATCAGGCAGCTCGAAATCATCAAGCGTAACCTCCTTCTTCTCACCTCCGGAGTCTTCTGAATCACCTATATTCACATACTCTGCCTCTTCACCTACATTGTCATCTTCCGGATTCTGTTGTTCTCTTTCAGCTGCTACTGTCACTCCGTGAATTGGAGACTGTGCATGCATATCTTCCCTCTCTGTAACACCATGTATATCTAACTTAATAGAATGGTAAAAATATTAAAACATAAAGAAAATTTCACTGAATACAATTTTATACATGCATTCTATTCATCAACTGCTACTTCAAATTGTGCATATAAATCAACACGTGCTGGATGATTTTCTTCACCAAGTGCACCTTCAACATGTTCTGTTTTTTTCATTAAAAATGTTAAATCATACTAGATAGTATTGGCTTGACAATTTATAAAGATATGTAGGTGGGTTATAAGATCTACATAAATCTGTAGAGCTGTGCCAATATGCTTGATTTATTTGTATATATTATGTAGACAAACTGTAGTTATGTTGTAGATAACTTGTAGATATTTTGTAGATAATTGTAGATAAACTGGAGATATATTGTAGATACCTGTTTTGCTGGGGCTGACCTGCACTGGTTCACCACTATTGAACTGAAATTGCTGATTGTTCTTGTCTTTTGGTTGGTCAGTATTTTTGGTTGAACTCCCATAAAACTGAAAGTTGTATATTAGTTAGGATATATATTTTAGAGGTGACACAAATAGTTTTGTTAATATGATTAAAATTCAAATGTTACCTTTGCATCAACTTGATCATTTGGACTGTTTATCACCTGCAAAACAGTCTTGACTGACTCCTTTATTAGGTCTCGAAGGCTACCTAGTTCTTCGAATACATCTTTCCTAAAATCTTCAAGCTTTTCATTGACCTACATAATTAAAAAAATACATAGTTAACTTCAGAAATATGTCTTAAAATACATTAAAAATAGATGCACTATTATATATACATCTCAATGTTGTTTAGGAATACATGTTACCTTCTCAACACCTCTTTTTAACTTTCTTATTTTACGAAGAATAGACTCCTTTTCCTCTTTTCCAATTGATTCTTTGGGTTCCAATGGAGGAGCATCAACTTTTGGATCCTCAGAAACATGTTCAACCTCTTCAATTATGTACTCAACTTTATCAGGCAAAAACATCACTGAAAGCTCTTCGGGTGATTCATTTATGTTGGTGAACTGAATGATGAAAAAAATAAATTAGCTTGATTAAGGCAGAATATGTATACAAATTGTAGATATTTTGTAGGTAAATTGTATTATCATAAATAAAAACCATTTACCTTCATCCATTCAGGCTTGATCATTCTGTCTTCAATTGCAGCTAACCAAATCTGACCCTTACTAGCTGACCAGTTAAGTATGCGGGGAATTGAATTAGAAATCCTTGTAGCTATATCAATGTTGACGGAGGAGCAACACTCATACAACCATACTTGCACGGCTAGTGGACATCCTCAAATGAGATAAGAATGAACGAAATGATTTAACCTATGCCTAATTGATTCAGTCAACCGTCTGTAAAACTGAATACCCCATGGAAATGACTCGTACTGACTGGATTCCACCAAACAAAACCTAAAATGATCTACCAACCCAATATGGTCTCTCTCTGAAGGACAAATGAAGAATTATATGAGATATAGAATACATAACTTTACTGCATCCTTATCATTTACCTAGCTTTTGTTGGTTACTATTTGTTTTAGGTATGTCTTCTCCACTTTTACCTTGTTTGGAAAGTAATTGCTCATTATCTTACTGATATAATTAGGAGTGTAACCAAAATATGTCACCTCGGTATGACATCTAAGACCAGTTATTACTGCATACTCTCTCAGTCCAAAATTTAACCTCTCACCTTTTAACTCAACTGAAAAATAGGAAGCATCAGATGAATTCAATTCATACTTCATAAGAAGATGAATAGCTTGATTTTGCATGCATAAATTGGGAAATGACAGTAAATAACCAAAGCATATCTTCTTGAATAGCTTCAAACCATTTGGAGACAAAAGCGTTTTAATTTGACTAGGAATGCTAGGGTCACATAATGTCTGGAATCTAAACACCCCATAATCAACATTATGGGATGCAAAAAAATGTCCATTCTGCAAAATTCAAAAAATATAAACAACATTAATACAGTGATTAAAAAACATAGATACAATTGCATTTTATCTACAAAATAACTTCAAAAATATACAAAATATCAACAATTTTAAACAGATCAACAAATCTACAATTAATCTTCAAAATTAAGACAAATAATCGTATATTAATTCAATGCTTAAAAAACATAGATACATTTGCTATTTATATACAATATTTCTACAAAAAATCTACAAGGCAAAAACAACACAGATTATGTAGATTTTTAACAATTAAAACAAGCGAAATAACTAGTGAAGAAATTACTAAATTCTTACCTCCACCAATGACTATTTTCGAACATTTTTAGGAGATTTAACACTAGGGGCATTTTTTGAATTTTTCTTCTTTTTGGGAGTTTTTGAACTGGGAGCCACCTTCGCTTTCTTTCCAGGTTTACTGATAGGCACATCTTCTACAAAATCATCATCGAACACTATCTTTTTTCGTTTCCTATCCGCTTGTTTGATTGGCCTCGAAGATTCTCCAGCATCGAAATCATGCTTTTGTTTAGTTCTAGCTTCAACCCTGATTTGACGCGAAGAAAGACTATGCTTCATATCTATAATTGCATGTGCAGATTTCCCTTGCTTTTTGGGTGAATGTGGTGATAATACACCCAAATCGAAAGAAGGTATATCAGCTTCTAGAGCTGTGCTTTGAAGGTTTGCTCTTCTTCATTGAGAAATTTTGAAGCTGAAGGTAAATGTGTGTATGAACTTTGAAAATTTGACTGGTTGTAGAAGAAAAAACTTGATTTTGGACGTTAATGGTAGGGGGTTACATATGTTTCTCTGGTTTTAGCAGAGGGAATAATGGTTTGAAACGTGGGTGTGGGGTGATACGTGAGTGAGGGTGTGAGTTTGGGAGAGAGAAACGTGGGGGGGGGGGATTTGGAGGAATATACGGTACCATTAATTTAAGAATGATATACGGTACAATTAGTGTACCGTTAAAACACCTTATGGTATAGAATTGGTAACTAGGTATACTAAATGTAATTATATCAAACCTTAAACATTAAGGGTAATATAGTTTCCTATATGGCATAGGAATGCAAAAATTCCTAACTCTAACTACAAGGGTAAGGCCCAGAAGACGCTTTCACAGCTCCCCTTTCCATTAAGTCCAAACTAACAGGCCCCAAAAGTTGACAGATTTTGGAGAGCATGCAGCCCATTTAGAATTTATAAGGAAAAATTATTTTTGGCCGATCTTATTAAACTAATTTTATACAAATAAATTAATTAAATAACTTATTCTAATAATCAATTAACTAGATTAAAATGAAGGAACAGGAAGAAGGAACAGGTTCAATCCAAGAAGAACAAAGGATCAACAAAGGCTATGGTTGCTGCCAATTCCAAAAAAATTCAATATGCCCGATATCCCGAAGTATGATGGAACAACTGATCCACGGGTGCATCTCGAAGATTGACATGAGATCTGGCTACCATCAGTTGAGGATTAGGGCATCCGATGTCCCTAAGACAGCTTTCCGCACTCAGTACGGGCATTATAATTTTCCCAATTATCGGAATCCTTCCCGCTACGTCTTCTATAATTTTGCAGATCGGCCAAATGTGTAACCTGGCCAATTTATAACTGCATAGAAATTCGAAAATCCAGTCCTTAACTCTACCATTTGGGACAAGTCTTAATTTACTTTCCATGATAATTGGGCCTATATGGACTAACCATTAAAATCTTAATAAGTTATACTTTCTCCCAAGTTATACTTCGAATTGGATGTGAAGTTGGAAACCAAAAACAGAAATTTCTATGATTAACACTAGGTGGTTGCTAAAAAAAGGAGAAACACTAGGTAAATCAGTGAAAATAGGTTTAGCAAATTTTGAATAATGTACTTCCAACTTTATCAGTAGTAGGTGAAACACAGCTAATCATAACTCAGCAAATTATCGTATTTCACTTAATTAAAGATGTCTCTTTGAACTGTTTTCCCTAACAGGTTTAGTCATTAAGGAATGTTGGTCGTTGGACCCAATCTATTTTAGATAAATGTTATTCTTAAAAAGGAATTATGAAATCCAGTCGTTCTAATTTTGGATCAAAAACACATTTGAAAACGGCAGTAAAAATCCTGAAAAGGAGATATTCGCTGCTTAAAAGTTCACGAGGAGAAGAAAACAAGTGCATTGGAGTAATAACAATTTCTTCCTTGTTTTCGTCTTAGCTAGCTTTTGCCAATGCCGATTAAGATACCAAAACATCCAATGCACTCACGAAGATAATTATTTTTGCTTTCTACCTTTCGGCTACTGATCATTACTCGCTCCTAGGGGTAGCAAACTGACGAGTCAGATTGGATATGGGGAATCGAAAATGGATAATGCACAAACGTATGAATTATTCGACTAGCCCATATTTAATATGGATTAAAAAAACGGATTAACCGGCTTATAATATGGATGGAAGCGGCTCCCCTCCATTGCAGTATCCCTCCAGCTTATCAAGTGCACCTTTAATTTTATAACACCTGTCAACTATTAGATCTAGGGGTCAATACTTATTTAACTAAAACACCCCCTTATACCATGGTTCAATGGAAAAAATCTGGGTCAGTTCAATACCATTTATTAGGCAAGGATAAAACACGCATCCGAAAATTTTACATGGTACAATAGCAAACGATTGCAAGGAAATAGAAAATCATTTAGCGAGCAAAAGTTTTCTGGAGATTATTAGTGTTACAGAATCATAAATTTGATGAGCCTGCTCCATGTTTTTGTTTGATCAATATAGAAGGATCAATCTTCTACTTTTGCAGTCAGCGATACAACAATTTGAAAGAGCTTGGATTTCGTGTGTGGGGTGGGGGTAGGGGTGGGGGTACTGATTTTTGGAGACATATGTGAGCACGTGATTTTTGCCCTACACGAATTGCTCCCATAAATTCAAGAAAATAAATTTTTCACATTATTTGCAATTTTATAGATTTTTTGTAGAAATTTTATTAATTATTTGCATTTTTGTGCATTTTTAATTTCCATTGAAAATCAAAAATACCAAAAATATCACGCATTTGCATTTAGGACTTATTTTACATCTTTAGGTTAATTAGTAAATTAGTCGCTTTATTAAAAAATGAAAATCACGAAAATTGGCTTACTTTTTGCATTTTTAGTCTTTTAATTTTAAAAATTTGTAGTTTCCCTTTTAATTTAGGGGTAATTATTTTTCATAAATATTTTAGTAGTTGATCAGCTTAGTTCTTTCCAAATTATTTATTTTTAGGAGTTTTAATTTAAGTTTTAATGAATTAGTATAAGGAAAGAAAATTGAAAAAAAAAAGAGAAGTGAAATGGAAAAGGGTTGTTTTTTAAAATTAACTGGGCCAATTGCTAAGCCGAAACCCCACCCCAATAACCCAATTCCTCCCTAGCCCACGCCCCAACCCGTCTGCCCCCAAACTCGACCCATTCCCAAAATATACTCAGACAATACAACGAGCCCTAAATCCCAGAACTCAAAGAAGCGACGCGGTTACTATTCAATCGCCTCTCTCACTCAAACCAAGCCCCAATTCAGTCCAAATCTATGGCGAGTAAGCCCAAATCTCCAACCACGCGTTCCCTCCTTCTCTCCTCTTGCCATTTCTAACGGTTTCTGACACCAAAGATTCCGCCTCCTCTCACTCGCCCGATTTTGAACTATAGCACGCGATTGGAAGGTTCTGGAGAACGATCGTTGGATGAGTGTGAGGCATTGGATTGATTTTGCTCAATCTGAGCCCCACATTCATCAAGGGCTCGTTGTCAAAAGGGACCAGATCCAATTTTAGAAAGGGGGATTCAGAGGGATTTTTGGAGAGGACTTTGGAAAAGAATTTGTGAGATTTTTCTTCTTCAGCTTTATTGTTCTTTTATTTCTGATACTGGAACAAAAAAAAATCACTGAGTGTTCGGCTATTTCATTTCATGTCGATTATTGTTTAAAGTTTTTTTTTGAAATCTCTAGAGTCCGTCTTCTTCATTTCGATTCTGGATTTTGGTTTAAAAATGGAAGTCACTTGAGAAGTTCAAGGTTGTTGATGCTCGAGGGTTGATTTTCAACTGCTATTTGCTTCCTTTTGATCGATTTCATTGTATTAATTCAGTCTCTTAATTCCAGGTTCATTTCTTTTATTCCTTTTAGTTCTCGTTGGGAATCGATCTCTGAATGAACTATAAAACGTGTTGAAGTTTAAAGTAATAGCTGAGATTTGTCATTTTTGCTGCCCTGTTCTTCTTGTTTTCAGCCTCGTCTATGATTTTATATGTGTGCTAATGTATGCTCATATGATCATGTGTGCTAATGTATGCTCATATGATCCTCTAGTCTTAGAATCCATCGAAACATGTAATTGTGTGTTCATCTGCCTCTTCTATCAGTGTCCGACCATAGTGTAATTTTTTTTTTGTGTAAACGTTTAAGGGTTGGTTTCCAAATGGCTTGAAGCTTAACATTGCTTGGTTTCTTCTATCATAGGCTGTCAAAATTGGTTTGATTGCTAGTCGACTGAGTTTGAATGGCTCGTGTATCTTTGAAGTTTCATGCTTATTCGTGTCCTAGGTGCCAAACAGTCGAGTTACGCGTATTTTGTTCATGCCTTGATGTTGAAATGTACAGAATATTTTGACATTTGAATCCCGACCAGTTTGTATTTTCTATCTACTTATTTCCATCTCCAGTGGTTTGTTTTCACCTTTGAATGAGATCAGATCATTTCAGCTCTCAAACACTGATTTCTTTTAGTTAGCTGGAGAAAACTTGGTAACTTTCTGCTTCTTTGTGGTTCTGTGCAAATTTTCTTACTTGAAACGGGATTGAATTGGAGCTTTTGTTGGTGTATTGCTAAACTACTTATCCATATAGTTTTACACTCGAAGGAACAGTGATATGCCGAAGAGAAAATCGATCCATGAATTAAGTTTAGCGATTACTTCTTGGTTCCTCGTTCATGCTTAGAGCCACATATTTCTTTTAGTGTCGAATGCGTAACTGATAAATGTTTTGCTTGGATCAAGTTTGTTTCGTGTTGTGCGAAAGTTATTTGCGAATGAATCTTGTTTTTGCAAGTATATCTCAATATTAGTATGAATTCTGATGGTGTAAGACCCCCAAGATAGAGCTCAAACCTCACAGCCAACCTCCCCGAAATCAGCATCTTAAACTCGACATAACCCAGCCAAAAGCGCAGCTGAACCTCGTCCCAAAATCCATCGTAGTTTCAACCACAAAACTTGCCTGAGATCTCCATGAAACAGTCCGGAAATCAGTCCCTCACATCTCTAAAAGACCTGCAATCCAAGCTCCATTCCATCCATGTAACCCTTCTGTAATATTGCTAAGTTCTGTTGCTACACATTTTTATGGTAAATCTGTTGATTCTTAAATCAAATAATAATGTACTATTGTGTTTGGTGCATAGATGTGTAGGGAGCATGTTGTTTTAGTCTGGTTCTGAATTCGAAATATAGCTTACATCAAATTTACTTTGATTGTTTTTAATTTATGGAGGATCATTTGTTCCTTATTTGAGATTTAGTTAGATTAGAAGTTGAGCCTTGGTTTAAATTTTGAAGTGTAATTGCTGATTCGCTGCATTTGTGATTCAATGAGGTTTTTCTCCATTTAAGTTTTAGGCAATGGGAGTTCACGTTGTCATTTAAGCTTTAAGGAAATTGATCACCATTTTTGCACATTCGTAGTTTTGTTTTAGGCATGTAATTAAAACATCACAGCTACGGGTACGTTTCCCGTGGTGTAGTTGTGATACTTAGTTTCAAATTAGTTTTAGACATGAATATCCGTAGTTCATTTCTTTGAATGCTTCCTATAATAAGTTGAGGTGTACCATCCAATCACATAATCTATGACCCTCGTATTAATTATCTTAACTAATGTAGAAAAATGCCTTGAACTCTCGTAGTTTTCTTTAGGCGCGTTTAATTGAATAAATTATTACAGCCACGGGTACGGTTCCCGTGACGTAATTGTTGCCTAATTTTTAAATCCGGGGGTACATTTATGTGACCCGGCCCCAATTTAATTTTTGATAAAATAAACACGTTGTGGATCGTGGGTATGGTTCCCGCGACGTGATTCGCAAACGTGTAATCAATAATTAGTTGTAATAATTGAATTATTAAAGCGGTTTTAAAAGGAATAAAATGCACTTAGGTTTCAAAGATGTTTTAAATCCAAATAAATAGACCAATAATAACAGTTGAGCGACTGTGCTAAAATCACGGAACTCGGGAATGCCTAACACCTTCTCCCGGGTTAACAGAATTCCTTACCTGGATTTCTGTGTTCACGGACTGTAAAACAAAGTCAATTTTTCCTCGATTCGAGATTTAATCCGGTGACTTGGGACACCATAAATTATCCCAAGTGGCGACTCTGAATTTTAAATAAAATAATCCTGTTTCGATTGTCACTTAAATTGAAAAAAACTCCCTTATGCTCCCTTTCGGAATAGGTAAAAAGGAGGTGTGATAACATGAACCATAAAAAAATATAATAACATTATGAAAATGAGTTTTTTTATTCTTGCTGGGAGGCAGTAGATCTCCCGGAGGAGTAACACGATTTTAGCCTAGATATTATGTGCCAACAGGGAAAGAATAAAACATACAATTAGTTGGACTTAAGTTACCATAATTATTTTTGGAAGAATTTTTAGTCTCCCAAACTTGAGGAACCCCCAATTTGAGTTTTACAAGTGTAAAATTTAAACTTATTAATTATCCATTGATTATCCATTTTCTAAGTGGATAATATGGTTTTTAACTATATTTAACCCGTTTATAAAAAGTTTATTATTCAACCCACTTTTAATGAATAATATGAGTGGATAATTGTTTTCTTTTAACCACATTAGTATTTATTAGTAACCTATTTTTGAGAATTTCAATGTTGTCACGGTTCTAATTTATTTGTAACTTTTCCCCCTTGATTTTGCAATTGCAATTTAGCACCTTACACTCTGATCAAACGCAATAAATCACATGTCCAGTAGCTACAATAATAGAAAGAAATGATTTTTTTTTTAAAAAAAAGAAAAAGAAAGAAGGGCAGCTCGATGCACTAAGCTCTTGCTATGCGCAGGGTCCGGAAAGGGCCGGACCACAAGAGTCTATTGTACACAGTCTTACCCTATATTTTTGCAAGAGGTTGTTTCTGCAACTCGAACTTATAACCTCCTAGTCACATGACAACAACTTTACCCGTTAATAAAATTTTCTGCTCTTTTTGAAGAAATTAATTCTTTAAGCTTAGCACATTTATAGGTTCTTCATTCACTGCATACTTTTATCAGCAGTCTTTTAAAGTGGTAGTACCTTTTATCTTCGAGACAACAAAAATTATGAAAAGAAGGTGTCATGCGCGGTAGATAGGAGTAATTGATCTTACTTTGCTTTATTATTTAAATAATTATTTATAATATCATCATTAAAACAGGCTGCGAATGATTTGACAATTAACTCAAGATTTTACTAACAATCTCACATTTGAATTGTAGCGACTATATGTCTATTCATAGCCGTTTTATATATACCATCGAATGGATACTTTAATTATTGTTATTATTAAATTATTAAGCTAAATAAATCAAAAGGGGAAAGGGTGGAAACAACGATAGAAACGTCCCGGAAACGATCAAGAAGAAGCTAGCTGTTAGGAAAAAGTCCAAAATGCAGACAAAATCTGATCCAAGTTTAAATTTTTGAACATTTTAGATGATGAAAGGAACTGGACACTGGACACTCTCAGCATACGACAGCAGAAACAAGTTTCAGAATATTTGATCATTTAAGAAGTCAACCTTTAAAATTCCAAATGGCTACAGAGTTATTTATTTATTTATTTTGGTTGTGGCAGACTAATAAGTGCACGAAAGGAATTCAATTTCTTTCTCAAGGTATACATTAATGTACTTTAATACTGTAATATCTTTACTGATCTTTCAAAGTGGAAAAACTGAAAAGAGTCACTGTATAGTTGGTGGTCTCTCTTTTGTGAAGCAATACATAATCTCATATATATATATTCAAAGTTAAAAGGATGGGCCATCTCAAGTATACCAATGGATTTAATTATCAGCTGGCATTTGGTCCTTGCTCTGTCACCATCTGTCTACAATATGATCACTTCTTCCAGTTACATTTACAAGTTGCAAGTGGCGGCCCGGTCCCCTGGGTATAGGTTTTGTATTTTACTCGGAACCAATGAGCACCTCGATTTTCCGGTGGAGGAAACGAAGCAAGGACGTGACTAGGAATCGAAATCAAAGTTGGGAGCCTCTCATATCAAGGCCCGAACAAAATACTTGCCCTCGGAACCATCGAGATTATGCCCCCCAGATCCGGCATGCGATTAACAAAGGGTTGTGATATCCGTGCCCGACCAGATATCACGACTTAGAATTGTTCTAGGAGTGAAACTCTCCTACTATGTAAAGGAGATAACTTTTATCCAAGGGATGCGGTAACACGCATATTAAGGCAATATGCACATGTTTTTCTCTGCTTCTGAAAGTTATTCATAGTTCTTCATAAGTATTTGGCTCCGAATCGAAGGCATACTAGTTGTTAAGCTCATAATCGAGCCCAGATTTAATATAATTACTGGTTTGGCTATTTATTCTATCTTTAATTTGCTCATCTAACGTTATTAATCACTTTTATTGAATTGGTCCATATGTCCTTAAAACCGCGTATAAATTTAATTGTTATCCATTTTCAAGAGTAAGTAACTTTATTTCCTATTTATTTCCATCTCTCAATTTTTCGTTTTTCTTCCAGTGTGGATACCCGCACTGGGACAATGTTTCATACCAATATTTTTTGAATTCCCTATACTCGAAACCTAAAACCTGTGATTATGGATCCATCCCACCCGGCCACAACCATGGGTGGTTATTATTTCAATCTCAGTGTAAATGCTCTAACCCCCAACAAACATTAGGTAGTTAGTTGATAAAAATGTCAAGTCAAGTCTAAAATAGTAAACCAATGTAATAGTTTATATTTGTTTGAACTGTTGGAGAAAATATTGGAATTTAACGACAAAGCAAATTTTTTGGGACAGAGAAAATTCAAGTTACTAGAATGGAGGAAATCTATGAAATTGTATTTTAAATTACTTTAAAATTTGACCAGACATTCACATTAATGTGTAACTCCATCTTCTGCATTTTAATGCTAAAGTCATTATTTAATCTTTCACAAGGAAATAAACGTTGTTTTAACAATTTAGTACGTCTTTTTATAATCATTCTTCGTAAAAGGTTGTAAAGAACAAAAACAAAAACAAAAACAAAAAGAAACGAAAACGAGAAGAAAATTGGTTAATTAAAAGAGAGAAGAAGTCAAAGTTCAAGTTAGGTGATATGGCCGTTGTGGGTTGAAATGGTAAGAAAAATGCAGAAACATTTGGTCTTATTACGGGACAGATTAAAACGTGGCACAGAGAGGTGGGACCTGATAGAGACGTGATCAAAATGTTTATACATTTCTGGTCCCGACCACGATCTTCTGCTAAAACTGGGAATTCAACGGTCACGTTCTACAGTGCCGTAACCTTTGAGTTTTAACTCATTTGCCGCTCAATGCCCCCTTTTGTTCTTCCCACCAACTTTTTATTTGCTAATCTTTTATTTAATTATCCCATATTTGACTTCGCCATGTAGAAAACCTATTATAAAGGTTTTTAACAAAACAAATGGAATTTCATTTAGCCAGAGTTCCACTTCTGGTTTGTATGGGCCAAAAAAAATCTCTCATATGGGTAAACCACGTCAGTATTATAGTAGCCCTCGTTGACCGCCACGTGCTATCAACAAGGTCCCCACAAAGATCGGCCTCGAGGTGAAATAGCCTCAAAGCAATGAAGGATACGCTCGAAGAGTCAGCAAAGCTCAAAATCGCGAAGTCACCGTGGATCAAGGTCGAGATCTAGGCCAAACATCTTCGACAGAGTTATAACGGTTAGTTCCAAGATAAGAAAAAAAAATATTCAAGTGGATATTCCCGGTATATGTATTATTAGGATTTTCTGGGAACATATTTGTATACGGTCAAAACTGGGCTCGCCTTTTTATGTGGTTAATTGAGACTGGAATATGATAGGTTAAGGTTCGACCTCAGATTATATCGAACAAGGTGCGAGGCTATATCGTTGAGTTCGACCCCGGGACCGGACAAGATTGAGATTAGACGAGATCGAGGGAAATTTGCCATGCTGAATAATAGAAGGACGAAATATCCATGATCGGGTGCAGATCACGACAGGAATCTCGGCACATATTAAGGATGTGCTAGTTAATTAGCTAATCATGAGATTCCTTACCTCATATAGAACTGTAACAAGAGTAGGACTCCTCTACTATATAAAGCGGGTCTGATCATTTGTAAAAGACATCATCTTTACGCAACATAAAATGATATACCGTCATTTTCTAGCTTTCATTATCTTTTTACTCTATCACTTGGTTCATACTTCAGTTGGAACACCTTTGGTTCGAGGGTGGTCGAACTCGAGGGCCAAGGCAATTTGACTCGTGTGGTTTGTATTTATTCTTTTACTGTCAATCTCAATATTAACCTATTCTCTTAATTTGTACCAAGTTATATCACGTATCCTTAAAATCACTTATAAATTCAATTGTAATCCGATTTTAGGGTAAACTGTTTGGTGCACACCGTGGAGCTAAGGATAATAGTGGTTACCTGCTACAAACTTTCGTGATACACACTATTTACACTTATTCTTTGAAGTATCTTTGATTACAGGACTAAAAACTCTCAGTCAACCCCTCTACACGTTGACAATGATTTCGGCCACCCTGGCAAAAATGATAACATAGCGCTAGGGAACGATGTACCCCTGGTTGGCCTCGATGGAGTTCCGATTATAGATCGAATCGACGTCAGTTCACATGTAGCAAAAATTTGGCCGTCGATCCCGAAGGCAGCATCCGTGGCGATGCTCGATCAGTCGCTCAAAGCATACGTGGCAGTGATCTTCGAAATGTTGCAGGCTCAGCATGCAGCAATAGCCCAGCTCCAAAACCAGAATCACATACCGAGCAGGGTCAAGCTCGAGCCATTCTAGGAAGTTATGCATAGGATTGAATCGGTTTCAAGGAAATCGAGCGAGAAAGAATCAGAGACCAATCTTGCTATCATGAAGATGATCGAAGAACTGACAAAGCGAATCGAGTCGGGAGGAAAAAAAGATCGAGGAAAACGACAAGAAGGTGGAAACTTATAACTCCAGGATCGATCAAATCCTGGGGGCACCGTCAATATTGAAGGGACTGGATTCCAACAAGTTCGTACAAAAACCTTCTCCCCCTCCCTCCCCCCCCCCCCGGGAGTGCGGCTCCAAAGCCAACCCCCAAGAAGTTCCGCAAGCCCGAGATTCCTAAGTATAATAGAACGATCGATCCAAATGAGCATGTCACCTCTTACATGTGTACTATCAAAGGGAATGATCTAAAGGACGATGAGATCGAATCTGTCTTGCTAAAGAAATTTGGGAAGACCCTGTTGAAAGGAGCTATGATATAGTACCATAATTTACCGCCTAATTCCATTGACTCATTTGCTATGCTTGCAGATTTTTTCGTAAAGGCACATGCCGAGGCTGTCAAGGTCGAAACGAGGAAATCAAACATTTTCAAGGTAAGGCAAAAGGACAACTAGATGCTTAGAGAATTCGTGTCTCGATTCCAAATGGAATGGATGGACTTGCCATCGGTCGTCGATGATTAGGCTATTCAAGCTTTCACTCAAAGACTCAATGTTTGAAGTTTAGTGGCTTCACAGCAGTTAAAGCAGAATTTAATAGAATACTCGGCTGTTACTTGGGCCGATGTACATAATCGGTATCAATCAAAGATTAGGGTCGAGGATGATCAACTTGGGGCTTCTTCTGGGTCCGTTTATCCTATCAGACCCGTCGATAGAATCAAGAGGGATATTGACCGAGAACCAAGGTCGAATAGAGATCGTATCAGCCATTGAACGCATCAAAGATACCAAGTGGCTCGACCTTTACAAATTGATCCAACATAGAGGGATCCCAACCAAATATGAAAATATCATGGCATACATGGCCACCGAATGGAGGACTGTCGACAATTGAGAGAAAAAGTAGCCCGGTTATTCCATAATGGGCACCTTCGAGAATTTCTGAGCGACCGAGCTAAGAATCATTTTAGAAATAGAGATTCCTATAAACAAAATGAACAAGATGAGCCCCATCATGTCATCCATATGATCATTGGAGGGGTCGATGTTCCTTAAAGTCCGATGATAAAACGCACCAAAGCATCAATTACAAGGGAAAAGCGGACTCGAGATTGCATACTAGAAGGGGCTCTATCTTTCAATGACGAGGATGCAGAAGGGATTATGCAACCTCATAATGATGCACTGGTAATTTTTGTACTCATGAATAAAACTCGGGTTAAACGTGTGCTAATTGATCCAAATATCTCGGCCAACATCATTCGATCGAGGGTTATAGAACAACTCAGCCTATAGGACCAGATCGTACCTACAGCCCGAGTGCTAAACGAATTCAACATGGTTTGCGAAACTACTAAGGGAGAAATAATGTTGCCGATAAATATTGCTGGTACCACCCAAGAAACCAGGTTTTATGTAATAGAGGGGGACATGAGATACAACACCTTGTTCGGGAGACCATGGATCCACAACATGAGAGTCATGCCCTCGACCCTTCACCAGGAATTTCCAACACCAGAAGGGGTAAAGACGGTTTATGGGGAACAACCCGCCGCAAAGGAGATGTTTGTCGTCGATGAGGTAATTCCAATGTAAACACTCTCATCGACAAAAGGCTCAGGTTTAAACACAAAATAGGAAGCCAAATAGCAATCATCGATGTCATCCTCGACCCAATCAAACAAGCAAGGGATTGACGAAGACGAAGATTGCGGGGTTCCTCGATTTTTTATAGCCCCCGATGATTCCGATGCTACCAAATCAACGGTCGAAGAGCTAGAGCAGGTCATGCTGATCGAACATCTGCACGATAGAAAGGTATATCTGGGCATGGGGTTAAATTCCGAGCTCAGGAAAAAACTCATTCAATTTCTTACAGCTAATATAGATTGTTTTGCTTGGTCCCATCTCGATATGACATGGATCCCACCGGAGATCACTACTCACAAACTGAGCTTGGACCCGAAGTTCCATCCGGTAAAGCAAAAAAGGAGACCCCAGTCCAAGATCAAGCATGCCTTCATCAAAGACGAGGTAACTAAACTCCTTAAAATAGGGTCCATCCAGGAGGTCAAATACCTGGAATGGTTGGCAAACATCGTAGTAGTTCCTAAGAAAGGGAACAAACTGAGGATGTGTGTGGATTATAAAGATTTAAAAATGTCATGCCCCAAAGATTCCTTCCCTTTGCCTAACATTGATCATATGATTGATGTCACGGCCGACCACGAGATCCTCAGTTTACTCGATGCCTACTTTGGGTACAACCAAATACGGGTGAACCCGGATGATCAAGAGAAAACCTCTTTCATCACTAAGTATGGTACATACTGCTATAACGTAATGCCATTTGGATTAAATATGCCGGGGCCACTTACCAACGACTAGTAAATCGAATGCTCGAAGAACAAATAGGGAAATCCATGGAAGTTTACATTGATAATATGTTAGTTAAGTCCCTGTGAGCAGAGGACCATTTAATGCATTTGCAGGAAACCTTCAGTATATTGATGAAGTACAACATGAAGCTAAACCCAGAGAAGTACACGCTCGGAGTCGGATCGGGTAAATTCCTCGGATTTATGGTGTCCAACCGAGGAATCAAGATCGACCCCGGCAGGATCAAAGCTATCGAAGATATCACGGTAGTGGATAATGTCCAGGCCGTACAAAGGCTAATTGGGCGCATTGCAGCACTAGGGCGATTTATCTCGAGGTCTTCCGATAAAAGTCATCGATTTTTCTCGTTACTGAAGAAGAAAAACAACTTCACATGGATCCCGGAATGCCAACATGCTTTAGAAGAACTTAAGCAATATTTATCGAGCCCGCCATTGCTTCACATGCCGAGGGCAGATGAACGACTATACTTGTATCTAGTGGTATCAGAAATAGCGGTAAGTGGAATCCTAGTCCAAGAAAAACAAGGTACGCAATTTCTAATTTATTATGTTAGTAGGACCTTAGGTGAGGCTGAAACTAGATATCCTCACTTAGAAAAATTGGCACTCGCCTTGCTAAGTGCCTCTAAAAAACTGAAATCATATTTTCAGTGCAATCCTATATGTGTTGTGACAACCTACCTTTTACTAAGTATAATGCATAAACCCGAACTCCCGGGACGATTGGCCAAATGGGCAGTAGAAATCAGTGGGTACGATATCGAATATCAACCCCAAACAACCATTAAATCTCGGATTTTGGCAGATTTCGTGGCCGACTTTACGCTGGCCCTAATACCCGAAGTCGAAAGAAAATTGTTGGTAAACTCGGGAACATCTTCGGGAATCTGGACCCTCTTTACGAACGGTGCTTCGAACGTAAAAGGGTCCGGACTTGGCATTGTATTGAAGGTGCCCACAAGAAATATAGTTAGAAAATCTATTAGAACTGTAAAATTGACTAACAACGAGGCCGAATATGAGGCCATGATTGTAGGTCTTTAACTAGCCAAGCTAAATGTGATTCCTTCCTTGTAGTAAATGAAGTAAATGGAAGGTTCGAAATCAGAGAAGAATGAATGCAAAAGTACTTGAACAAGTTACAGGTAACGTTACAACATTTCAAAGAATGGACTTTGCATGTGCCCCGAGATCAAAATAGTGAAGTCGATGCCCTTGCAAACTTAGGGTCGTCGGTCGAAGACAACAAGCTCAATCGAGGGCGATCGTACAACTCATAAAGTCGGTAGTAGAGGAAGGTCACGCCAAAAAAAAACTCCACAAGTTTAACCTAGGATTGGAGAAATAAATACATAGAGTATTTGAAGACCAGGAAACTCCTTTAAGATCCCAAGGAATCGGGGGCCCTGCGCACAAAGGCAGCCCGATTAAGCTTGTCCGAAGACAGAACCTTGTTTAGGAGAATTTTTGATGGCCCATAATAAATATGTCTGGGATTGGGATATACTGAATACATTATGAGGGAAGTCCACGATGTCAATTGCGGTAATCATTCAGGCACCGAATCACTGGTTCAAAAGGTGATTAGAGCCGATTATTACTGGATCGACAAGGAAAATGATGCGAAAGAGTTCGTAGAAAATGTGACAAGTGCCAAAGGTATGCTCCAACAATTCACCAAGCTGCGGAGCTGTTGCATTCGGTCTTATCACCATGGCCATTCATGAAATGAGGGATGGACATTGTCGGCCCTCTTCCATCGGCACCGGTTAAGGCTCAATTTGTCTTATTTATGACTGACTATTTTTCTAAGTGAGCTGAAGAACAGGCATGTGAGAAGGTCAGGGTGAAGGAAGTCATTGACGTCATTTGGGACAACATCATATGTCGGTTTGGGATACCATCTGAAATTATATGTTTCAACGGAAAACAGTTTATCGACAGTAAAGTGACCAAATCTCTCGAAGACTATAAGATCAAAAGGATCTTATCGATACCTTATCACCCTAGTGGGAACGTACAAGCCGAATCGACCAACAAAACCGTAATCTAAAACCTCAAGAAAAGGCTGACTGACGCCAACGGAAATTGGAAAGAGATCTTGCCCGAAGTTCTTTAGGCATATCGCACAATTTCGAAGTCTAGTACCGGGGCTACCCCATTCTCATTGGTTTATAGTACCGAAGCTCTAATATCGATCGAAGTCGAGGATCCAAGTATCAGATTCTGATATACAACAAATGAATCAAATGACGAGGCCATGAACACGAGCCTGGAGCTATTGGATGAAAAACGTGAAGCTGCCCTTGTTCGATTGGCCGCCCAAAAGCAACGGATCGAGAGGTATTACAATCGAAGGGCCAACCTTCGATACTTCAATGTTGGGGACTTAGTACTAAAGAAGGTCACATTAAGCACCCGGAATCTGAACGAAGGAAAATTGGGTCCGAACTAAGAAGGTCTATACCAGATTCTCGAGGTCACAGGGAAAGGATCCTATAAGCTTGGAATGACAAACTGGGAACAACTACCAAACAATTGGAATGTAACTCACCTAAAACGATATTACTGCTAAGGTATGACCTCATTTCATTTATTTTTATTTTTAGACTAACACTTGCAGGTGATCGACAAGGAGCGGCACAGAGTCTTTAGGTCTGAAAGCACACATTACACTCTTTTTTCCCTTGAATCGTTTTTGTCCCAATTAGTTTTTTCGACAAGGTTATTAACGAGGCAACAATGGATCGTACTAACATAGAATCAAAGGCCGATCACAGATCAGTGTCGAAGACAACACTAACAATATTCGAGGTTCCTCTACAATCAACCTCGAATACTGGGGGTATTACCTTCGGATGTCAACTTTTTGCGAGGAAATTACTTCGTAATAAAAGGGTCTCGATAGGTAAGATTTGTTGTAAGGAACAAATGATCAAACGAACTGTGCCTACATAGGTTGCTCAAGCCCTAGCCTAAAACATGTACACATGTATAACTATTTTTCATAAGAATAAATAGAAGTACTTTCCTTGCAACTATCTCATGTCATAGAAAAATTTCTACTTTACAATTTTTTACTTTCGATCTCTTAAGGAAACGAGCTCAAGGGCCGATTGTAACAAGAGTTTGGATGATCACTCCTACACTAGGGGACTGCCATCCAAAAAACAAACTCGAACAGATCGAACTATTAATCATCGGGGGCATAAGACCTCTTAGGCAACCCCCGAATTTTAAAGGCTACGGCCATACCCACTCGGGGGCTGTTATCTTAGGCAAGCTCGGATAACTCAGGAAAATAAGCTCACTCGACTGTGCCCGAATTAAAAGGCTACGGCCGCATCAACATGGCTCGGAGACATCCGAGAACCGTAACAAAAAATAGGCCTTTGAAATTTTTATAACCGATTTTAAAGGCTACCCTCGACAAACTATAGTCTGAGTTACTTGCTTTGGGAGAAGGTTCCCGGTAACACCGAACCTCCAAGATGACTCAAAAATAAAAATAATATAAAGGCAGGATTGTTCGAACTTACACAACCTAAGCTATTTTATGCTAAGGCATTCCGTCCTTTGTGAATACAAGTAATAAAGCAAAGGAAAAAATTCGAAAGCCAAAAGGGAAGAGAAAGCCATGTATATATTTACCTTTTCTCATAATTTGTACCAAGTTATATCACGTATCCTTAAAACCACGTATAAATTTAATTGTTATACGGTTTTAGGGTAAGCAATGTTCCCTATAAATAGAAAGAGATACAACGATTGGGGGCATGAGATAAGAACACATTGACTTTATAGAGAATCTGGTATTATCGCATATATACAAAAATAAACTTTTTACCATGATTTTAATCTAGCATTCCACCGGATCCAAGAGCAACCCAAGTATTCAAAGGTTTATCAATCATTCATCATTGTCAGAAAAAATAACCACTGATCTCACCCCATTTTGGTGACTCGCACGTTTTATTTACCTGGGTACGATTTATTACTATTTGTTACTACTATTTAATGTCATATTCCATCTTTTTGTGTCATTGAATATTGTTATCATTGTTCATATTCATTATCGTTCAGGCAGATTATATTAGTCGCTTTGCCTTGTCACCAATAACTTTATCTTTTGGATATTATTTTTAATTAAGATTAACTCTTCTTTATATAAATTTAATTAATTGAGCAAAAATCAATAGTTTTTTTGGTCAAACATGGTTTTGATTAAAAGTGGAGAACTTTTACCATTTCACTGTATCGCTTGGTGATAAAATTTTTTTTACTCACATTCATATATACACCAATAATAATATGACATGTCTCTTTTATGGGCGACTCTAGTGCTACGGTTATGAGTTCATATGAATTCAGTAATTTTTGTCTAGATTGTGTATTTGTACTAAAAACGTTATTAAATACAAAAGAATATTTAGCTTGGAACCTGGTTCATTGGTTTGAGTATTATTATATATTAACTTGAGATAGTTATAAAATTAATTCATAAATTTAAAATTCTGAGTCCATCTCTGGTCTCTCAAGTATATACTTTTTATGGCTTAGTTATTATTATTAATGAAATTTTTTATCTCAATTTATTTCCTTAAAAATATAATCGTAAATAAACAATTATTCTATTACTACTCCCTCTATCCTCTTCTACTAGGCCGTTGGTTATGTTATCCAGGCGAAAATGGCAAATGCCAAGCCCCACGTAACTAGGCAGTCTATTTTATCCTCCATTTTCTTTTTTAGAAAACCATATATAGGATATAGTTTCTGCCCACTAACAAACATTCTTGTATTAATCGTTCTTAAACAACTGGTGTCTCTTCCAAAAACATTGAAGCATCTAATATATCGTTATTCGAACTCATAAAAGACAAAAACACTTTACAATACTAAAAGAAGTTTGACTTAATGTTTGATTATAATTAAATGCATACCTAACAAGATGCTTGTTCTTTAACAGCAAGAATTTCGTTGTAAGGAACGAATCGCTTCTGTCCCTTTTGTCGTTTCTCTGTTGTGGTTTATACAATCTTTTACTTTCGTGGATCGGAGGTATCTTTTTTCTTCTTTCACTTTTAACCCTTATTAAAAATTTATATTATATTAAAAAAAGAGTGGTGAAGCATGTGGTTAAGTTAAGTGACAAGTTAAAATGAAGCCACATGACAATTTTATAGAATCTATTTGTTGGATTCTATTTGTATAACAATGAAAAAATTTATTAATAGATATTCTTTTGGATCTAATTAATAATAAAAAATATATATATGAGGAATTGCATATTCTATAATCTATCTATTATATTAAAAGGAGAGTAGTATGCATTATGGTTAAGCCAAGTGTCAAGCTAAAATGAAGCCACTTGGCAATATTAAATTAATAATTAGAAATTATATATAGAAACATAATTAATGGAGGTAGTTTAATGAATCTTATACATAATCTAAATAAATCTAGACAAATCTAATCTATATATCTATATTTAAATTTATATGTATATTTGTATCAATATCTATATCTATATCTATATATTGATCTACTCATAGATTTTCTTCTATGTTAGCTAGAAATATGGAGGTGAAAAATTAATGAAAAACTATAATAGAAAAAAAATATATAAAGACGTAAATTGAGATAACCTATGACTATTTATACTTTGGAGTAAGTTAAAATATAAAATAAATCTAAAAATTACTTAAGATAGTAAAGATTTATTGAGTTTAAAAACTAAATAAATTCAAGCAACAAAACAAGATCTTACATAAAGTATACAAATTAATTATAAGGTAAGAGAAAAATTAAATAATCAACAAAAGATATTTTAATAACAAGAAAAATAAATTCATATTAATATTGATAAATCGTGCAAACGAATATTTTATACGTAAATATTACTACAACATCTAGGTATAACATGTTCAAATAATTAAGAAAATATTTTTCTATGATTAATATTTGAATTGAATTTAGTTAGTTTAAGTTTGAAAGCATACCAATTTTTTTTGAAAATATGGTCCAATTAAGAAAATAGAATGATAAAAATTATTTTAATTTGAGATGAGAAAGTATTTTAATTTTTATTTATATTATATTAGAATGAATGTGGTAAAAATAGATATTAAATTCAAACGGGCTAATAAAAATTCACATGACAATGTAATAATATTAGGTATTGAATAATATAAAATCAATAATAAAGAATAAATAGAAAAAAAATTAAAATTTTTTATCATAGGAAAAAGTGTAAAACTTATTTAAATTTGAGATGAGAAAGTTTTTTATATTATGATAAGAAAAGTCATAATATAAGTCCACATAATTCAAGTCTATTAGTAAAATCAAAAACTAAAAATATTGAACAATAAAAATAAATTAGAGATAATATAAGGACATTTATAAATCATAAGTTTAGAAAATAAAATAAAATAAAGTAAATATACAATACTTAAAAATATTATTAAATTTTAAATAATTTAAAATTTTCGAGCAATATTTTTAAAAAATATATTTATTTTATAATTAAAATATTATATATTTATCTTATATTATTAAAGAAAAGTAGTTGAGAATGAAATTAAATGAAGTTACGAGTTAATGAAAAGCCACATAAAACGTAATAAGACTATATATTATATTAAAAAAATGGGAGAATTATGTTAACTTATTAGAAATTTACTATCAGAAATGAAAAGAAAAGACTGTTGAATTTGAGAATAGAAAGTTCTTAAAACTATGCTATGAATGCTCAAGTTATGAATAATACCATGAAATTGAAGTCTTATTTATTAAAAATAAAACAATAATAAAAAATAAATTTTTAAATTATAAAATAAATTTTCAATATAGGTAATTTTACAAAATCTTAAAACTAAAAAAGAATAAATATTATGTAAAGAAGTAAAATGACAATGAAAATATTACTACAACATTTAGATATACTATGTTCAAACAATTAAGAAAATATTTTTTTGTGATTAATATCTTAATCGAGTGCAGTTAGTTTGAGTTTGAATGCATAGCATAATAATTTGAAAATGCGATTCAGTTTAGAAAATAAAATGATAAGAATTATTTGAGTTTGAGATGAGATTTATTTTTGAAAATATTACGTAAAGGATTAAAATGATAGTAAAAATATTATTACAATATTTAGAAATAATGTGATCAAAAAATTAAGAATTGTTTTTCTATGAATTAATAAATTTTTAAAAATACAAAATAAAATTCTAATATTGGTAACCTTAATAACGAAAATTAAAAATTAAATTTTATCTTGTAGCTACAAAAGAACAAAAATTTAACTGCATCTAATACAAAATTAATTATAAGAGAACTCAATATATTTGGAACACGATAATCAAATAATTATGTATTAATATTTTAGACTTATGATTGATATCTGAATTGAGTGTAGTTAGTTTGAGTTTGAATGCATAGCATAATTTCTTGAAAATGTGGTCCAGTTTAGAAAATAAAATGATAAGAATTATTTGAGTTTGAGATGAATTTTAAAAAAAAATATTACGTAAAGAATTAAATTGATAGTAAAAATATTATTACAATATTTAGAAATAATGTGTTCATAAAATTAAGATTTTTTTTCTTTGATTAAATAAATTTTTCAAAATACAAAATAAATTTCTAATATTGGTAATCTTAATAATTAAAATTAAAATTAAATTTTATCTTATAGCTAAAAAGAAAGAAAATTTAACTGCACCATACAAAATTAATTATAAGAGAACTCAATACATTTGGAATATGATAATCAAATAACTTATGTATTAATATTTTAGACTAATTAAAAGCTACAATTTAAAACAAAATATGATATTATTTTGGTTATAGATAAAATATTAATATAAAACTAATTAACATTTATAGTAGGGAAGAGAATGTATATTAAAAAGAAAATAGAGGTAGTGTGAGGATACTTATACTTTAAATTAATTTTAATATAGATAAAATCAATTAATTAAATTATATTAAAAATATTACTGACAAATTTAAATGATTAAAATATTATAAATAAGAGGATAAAAGCATAAACATATATTAAATTTCGAGAATAAAATATTTATTTTATCACATACTAATTAAAGGATAATAAGCAAGACATTAATTTAATCATAAGCTAACAAAAAATTATATGATAGTATGATAATATGAAATATTAAATAATATAATAACTATAAGAAAAGAACAAAAAAAAAATTTACGTAAAAATGATGTGATGAATAAAACATATTTGACTTCCTGTTAAAAATAAAGTGATTGTAAGAATTTTGTTAAAATAATATGATCTAATGTGCTCGAACAAGACAGATCACAATATGACATATTTAGTATTCTTTAATATCGATAATGGAACAAAATGCAAGTACTAAAATCAAGGGGTTAGGTTGCTACAAATATATGTTAAAAAGATTGGTTGTCTACTACGAGATTTGATCAATAATTTCATATCCTGCTTCATAATTAAATTCCCATGTTATATAATTTTTATCCGAGATATATATATAGGTTATTTGTACATGATTCAAACAACATACATCACAATTTGAAATGATTTGTTCGTGCATTGCGCGGGTACTAATACTAGGTTGTAATTAAACGGAACAATATTGACATTTTCGAAATTTAATGTTTTTTGGATTTGGATGGTATAATAGTATGTTTGGTCAAGTTGCAAAAATTAGCTTATTTTGAGAAGTGTTCTTTTCTGAAAAGTACTTTTGGTGAGAAATAAGTTGTGTTTGGCTAATTAATTTGAAAAGCACTTCTGAGCAGCAATTAGTGTTTGACCAAGCTTTTAAAAAATAGCTTTAAGTATATTTTTCTCAAAAGTGCTTTTTAAAAAGTGCATTTGGAGAGAAACTATTTTTTTCTGCTTCTCCAAAACTGATTATGCTTCTACTCAAAAGCACTTTTTTTTCTTCTAAAAGCTTGGCCAACCACTCAACTTTGAAAAAAAAAAATTAATACACTTAGAAGAAACTTGGCCAAACAAGCTATAAGCCGCCTAACCGTTTTCCTTTTTAGTTTTAGATACAGCGGGAAAGTGTAGGATGTCATGATCATCCAATTAAATACCAAAAGAATTAAAAATATAAAAACGTTACACTTAGGGATGGCAAACAGGCGGGTCGGGTCGGATATGAGCAGGTCAAAATGGGTAATTTAAAAAAATGGATAAATTATCCGATCCGATCCGTATTTGAGACGGATAAAAATAGGTTTATCCGGCGGATAATATGGATATCCATATTATCCATGACTTCTTAAATGTGATCACTTATGAGAAAATTCCTAGTCTTCCAAACTTGAGGAACTCCAATTTAAGGCTTTACAAATGTAAAAGTTAATCACATTAGTTAGGGAGAAATTCAAAAATAGCCAAATTTACAAACGGTCATTCAAAAATAGCCACACTTTTAAAAGTAATCAAAATTTACCTATTTTTCATGTAAAAATAAATTTGAACGAAAACACTGTTCAAAATTCGGAAAATACTCCGGTTTATTATACTGGAATTCCAGCATAAGTATACTGGAACTCCAGCATAATATAATGGTGTTCCAGCATAAGTATACTAGAACTCCACCATAATATACTGGCATTCCAACAAAGTATACCGGTCCCGTATAATATGCTGGAAGTTCATAAACATGTGCTCAAATCTTCAGTATATTATGCTGGACCTTTTCGCGTGTTGGAGTTCCAGCATAATATGCTGGAAGTTCATACACATGTGCACCGAACTCCAGTATATTATGCTGGACCGGTCTCTGTTGCACCAAAATAGTGGCTATTTTTTAATGACTTGGCAAACGCTGACTATTTTTGAATGACCAGTCCGAAAACTAGCTAGCCCGTGCTATTTTTACCATTATATATCCATTGGTTATCTATTTGGTTAACCATTTTCTAAGTAGATAATATGATTCTTTATCCATATTCGACCCGTTTTTAAATAATTCATTATCCAACCTATTTTTTGATGGATAATATGAGTGAATAACTATTTTCTTTTAACTATTTTGCCACCTCTAGTTACACTCCAATATGAGTTTGGAGTGTGTTGGGAATCTTTTTCTTGTTTTTTTTTTTTGTCCCTATAATACTAAAGTAGCACGATCTTTATTTGTTTCTCATTCTAGTATGGTTTTTATTTGGATAGAATCATGTTAAAGTTAAAACTTCTACTCGGTTGTGGTTATACGACTATAAAGTATATGCAAGCAATTTTAGGATACATTGTATGAATAAGCCCACTTATGTTTTAGCGCTTCATGATATTAAATGCATAGTACTAAGTGTTAGTAAACTGTATTTGTAAACTAATTCTGAAAAAGATAAAATAACATAAACAGAAATATAAACGAAACAAAAAATTAATTCGAGCCCACTAAATTCACAGTGTTTCTTTAAGGAATTTAATCTCCTTCTAGTACCCAAGGTTATGGATTATTTTCTCCCGGGATAGATTACACACTGGTGTAGGTGTACTTCAAACCCCAGTGTTTCAGCGAACACAAAGTTTGGTAGCAAATCACACTTACTGTTGCTTTCTTTGAAGTTAAAACAATGCAGAAGAAGGAGGAAAAACTCAGAAAATCGTATGAAAAATCTGAGAGAATGGACTTGTATTTATAGCCAATGTTGGACTGAAATCTGAAAAGGTGAAACTCTTCAGAATGGCTGTTTATGCAAAATGGCCACAACATAAATGCCATAACATAAATGGTTATTTACTCAGCAATGAAGAGGGAAAATAAAGAGGAAAAATTGAAGAGGGTAGTTAATTTTCTGTTACCAAAATTGAAAATGGAAAATAGAAACAGTTGAATTTTAATATTAATATTCTTGAATTTAATATTAATATTTGTTATTTAAATGGATATTTAATAATATTTCTGTTAATATTTACTATTAACAAATAATTTTGGTCCCAAAAATTAATTAATCAATCAATCATTTGACCAAATTCAAATCCAAATCCAAATCCGAATCCGAATCTGAATTCGAAGCCGAAGCTGAAGCCGAAGCCGAGTCGAGCGAGCGACGACGACGACGGCGCGAGACTTGCCTTCTTCTCGACTCTTTAAGAGCTAGAAAAAGAGCAATGTTCCTTCATCAAGGAGGGAATCTCAAATGAAACTTAAATATTTTATTTTCACTCCATTTCCCATTCACCCTCTTTTAAGCATATACTTAAAATCCAACAATCCCCCACATGAATAGGGAATGACTATATCACGAAAATATGCATGAAAACTGTATGATTCTCAAGTAAGGATTAGTTGCATCTAGATAAGTACGTTTTCCTTTGAACTTTCCGTAGTGAACTTATGTCGGATATACTCGATCAATCGCTAGATTTGATATCTTTGAATCGTCGAACTTTGGTGTATACCTAGACAACCATAAGTCACACAACCAACCCTTAAGCATCTTTGGTTCTCATTGTTGTGTTCGTTTCATCCATGAACACAGCCTGGTTTCATAAGTGTATAGAGAACTGGACTTGCAAAATTCTCCTTGAAGCGGATAACACTTCACACTTACATAGGTGATTCCTAAACGTGTCATCCCGTAGATACACTATTTGATATACCCCGTATCAAATTTAGAAATCATTAAAAAGCCTTAATGCTTTATCCTTAGTACTGCACATTTTCTCATCACGAGAATGGACCAAAAGTTAAGTTTGACAATGTCGAACCGTCATTAATGACTTTGTTTGATCTCCTTGAACCTAGATCTTGGGATCTATAGTCTTCTAGGTAGCTTTACCGCCACTATGACTTGTTCTCGGCCATAGTCCCATTCCCCTTGATGATTTCTCAACTACCTCTCTAGTTAGGCCTTTTGTAAGTGGATCTGACACATTATCACTTGATTTTACATAGTCAATCGTGATAATTCCTCTAGAGAGTAATTATTGAACGGTTTTATGTCTTCGTTGTATATGACAAGATTTACCGTTATACATAACGCTCCCAGCCCTTCCAATTGCCGCTTGACTATCGCAATGTATGTATATTGGTGCTAACGTTTTGGGCCAAAATGGAATATCTTCCAAGAAATTTTGGAACCATTCAACTTCTTCACCGGCTTTATATAAGGTTATGAACTCAGCCTCCATTGTAGAGCGGGCAATACAAGTTTGTTTGGACGACTTCCAAGATACCGCTCCTCCACCAATAGTGAATACATATCCACTTGTGGACTTGGAATCAGTTGATCCGATGATCCAGTTTGCATCACAGTATCCCTCAATGACCGCGAGATATTTACTGTAGTGCAAAGCAAAGTCTTGGGTATGTTCTGAATATCCCAAAATTTGTTTCATTGCCATCCAATGAGATTGACCTGGATTGCTCGTGTATCGACTCAATTTACTTATAGCACAAGCTATATCTAATCGTGTACAATTCATGATGTATATTAAGCATCCCAACACACGAGCATAATCCAATTCTTATATGCTTTGGCCTTTATTCTTTGCTAATGCAAGATTCACGTCAATTGGAGTCTTTGCAACTTTAAAACCCAAGTGCTTGAATATTTCAAGTACTGTCTTAATATAATGAGAGTGTGATAATGCTAGACCTTGAGGAGTCTTTTGGATCTTAATCCCCAGAATTAAATCAGCAACTCCCAAGTCTTTCATATCAAACTTTCCAGTTAGCATATACTTAGTTCGCATTTATATTGGCAATGTCATTACTCAATATCAGCATATCATCCTTATATAAGCAAATAATGACTATGTGATTTGGAACATTTTTAATGTACACACATTTATCACATTCATTTACTTTAAACCCATTTGACAACATTGTTTGGTCAAATTTCACATGCCATTGTTTGGGTGCTTGTTTTAGTCCGTAAAGGGACTTAACAAGTCTACATACCTTCTTTTCTTTACCTGGAACCACAAACCCTTCAGGTTGTTCTATGTAGATTTCTTCCTCCAACTCTTCATTTAAGAAGGCAGTCTTAACATCTTTTGATAAATTTCAAGACCATAAACTGCAGCTAACGCTACTAACGTTCATATGGACGTAATTCTTGTAACTGAGAGTATGTATCAAAATAATCAAGACCTTCTCGTTGTCTATACCCTTTGACACCAAGTCTTGCCTTATATTTGTCAATAGTGCCATCATCTCATTTTCCTCTTTAATATCCATTTAGAACCCAATGATTTATTTTCAGGAGGAAGATCAACCAATTCTCATGTATGGTTGTTAAATATGGATTTTATTTTACTATTGACTGCCTCTTTTCAAAAAAATAATTCCGAAGAAGACATAGATTCTTTAAATGTTTGAGGCTCATTCTCCAATAAGAAAGTACAAAAGCTGGTCCAACTGAAGTAGACGTTCTTTGACGTTTACTACGTCTTGGATCCTCCTGATTAAATGTACTTTCTTTTGTTTCTTCCCGAGGTCGTTTAGAACTTTTTCCAATCGACTCACATTCCTTTTTATATGGATATATTTTTTAAAGAACTCAATATTATCTGATTCTATAACCGTATTATTATGAATGTCGAAATTTTCTGATTTATGAACCAGAAATCGATATGTTTTATTATTGGTCGCATATCCTATGAAAACATAATTAATGATTTTCGGTCCTATTTTTACCCTTTTGGGTTTATAAACTTGTAATTTTGCCAAACACCCCACACTTTAAAATAATTCAAGTTGGGATTTCTTCCTTTCCATTTTTCATATGTGTCACACCTCCTTTTTACCCGGCGCCTGCAGGGGCACAGAGGGAGTTTTTCCAATTAAAGGACAATCGAGACGGGATTTGTTGTTTAATTCAGAGTCGCCACTTGGGAGATTTATGGTGTCCCAAGTCACCGGTTTAATCCCAAATCGAGGAAAAGAATGACTCTGTTTAACAGTCAGCGTACCAGAAATCCGGATAAGGAATTCTGTTAACCCGAGAGAAGGTGTTAGGCATTCCTGAGTTCTGTGGTTCTAGCACGGTCGCTCAACTGTCATATTTGGCTTATTTATCTGATTTTAATACATTTTTAATTTGTGTACCAATTTTAACCTTGAACAGCTTTTATCATTTATTATTTAAAGAATTGCAACGTCGTGAGAATGCATCTAGAATTGCGCCACATAAATGTACCCGCAATTTTCGATACGTTCCAACATCGTTGAGATTTGTATTTGGGTCACATAAATGTGCACCCGAGTTTAGGAAGATAACATTATTAAATACGCGCCTAAAGATGCTAACGCGTTATTATTTTGAGAATGCCGCGAAATTTGCTAAGACGGCATATCCCGAAACCTAAGTGTTTATCATAAGCACCTATTGAGGGCCCCACAGTTTTCAACTTATTAGGCGAGGCACGCCTCGTTTATTTTAAGGATATCCTAAAGCGACTATGGTTCTCTATTTACTTTTGTCTCTAAAGATAGAGAAAAAGGCCTAATTAATTACAAGCGTGCAATGTCCCAGCTTTTGTTGTTCGAACCAACAACTTAACGATGACGCACCTCAACGACAATGCATACCTTCATTTTAATTGACAGACATGAACTCCAAAATTCTTAAACCAATTTATCATACTCATTATCTATTACGAACTATGGGTTTTAACGAACCGATTTAATGTAAATGAGCCTTTCTTTTCCTGACTTTTAACTGATTTCAACACTAGTCTACCAACAACAATTCAGGTTTTGCTTACTATCGAATTCAGAAACTGTTATTCAAACGAAGACATCCTAATACACTAGCATGATTAATGATAAAATTACTAGCGAGTAGGATGAATATTACTAGATCAGCTCATGAATTGAAATCCTATTACAAGTTCATTACCCTTTTAACCTGACATTAATCTAGATCCACCTATTACTGATGACAATCGAGTTCCTCCAAACTGATTTAACAATCCCATTTCACAAACCTATTGAACTGACTACACTTCATGTCATTCCAAGGGTTCAATTTAACAGTTCAATGTTATACAATGTTTAACAGATAACCCACCTTAAGAAACAGTTTTAATTATACACATAACTACCATCTATATAACAGGAAAACATCTAAACTACTATCAATTAAAATGCAGGCAGTCCTCAGTTGAACAATAAATGTGTTCGAACATTTCATTTCAAACTTCAACGAGCTTACATCAATGTGGTTCAGGGTAGTGTACCTGGTATTGGAATACAAGAAGAAGAAGATCAGCAGAGTAGTATGTAACACAACAACAACAACAATAACCAGCAATAACCAGTAAACAGAACACCCAGTGACAGATTTGAAAACCAATAGGATTCTATCACACTCAATGAAACAGTACCAACACAAACCAACACAGACCAGAAATAACAACTCAAAAAACCACTTAAAACCTCAGTGAAATCCCAGAAATAACCAACAATCAGAACAGAACCAGAATGTATTCAGAAGTGAGACAGGAGAGTAGATTTTCTGATTTATGTTCTTCAGATTCTCAAATAAAGACACTCAGAACCTTAATTAAACAGTAACAAACTGATTCTGATTTTCAGTAGTAAAGAAGACCTCACTTTTTCAGTATTTAGCTCTCAACCTATTGAACTCTTTAGGGTAAAAACTCAGCTTGTATTTCACTCTTAAACTATTTGATGTCAAAATCCAGCCTAGACTCTCTGAAAAAAACTGAAAGAAAACTGAATTTTCTTCTCCAAAAAAAAACCAGCCCCTAAATCTATCTTAAATGACTCTATTTATAACCCAAAAACAGGCCTGCTATCTCTGCCTTGAAACTATCAGATTCTAACTGCCCATCCCCCTTTGAATCCCATTACTTGATGTTTTCTTGTTTGAAGTTATTTTGTTCCCCACACTTGCATGCCTTGTTCCCTATTGTTTCAATCAAAACTATGGGTTATTATAGTATCCCTATTAACTCCCATACTATCATGTTATGTTCCCCATTGATATTAAACTAATGGTATCTATTATCCACTGAACAGACCCTTAAGTTAGTCCACTTGTAGACCTGCTAAATTCCAAAAATTACCCCCTTAACCCCTGTGTATTACTGCCCTGCCCTAAGCTTCATTGATCTGTTATTAAAACTCTATGAGTTGTAACCCTAACAACTAATTTCTAATTGATCACTAAATTACTATAGCTATAACCAATTCATAACCAAATTCAAGCAATGATTCAATCAGAATTGAAGCAGTATGAATCAAATTATTATCAGGTTATTCTAACATTCAAGCATGTAAAACTAATCGACGACACTTATCCAATCGACTACATGAATTACAACACATACAATCAATAACAAATAATCAGAATCGAACAGGCACACATGTGATTCGAGTCGTATTGATAGAAGCAGGGATTTATAATAAAACTTAACTAATCGACGAAACTCATTCAAATCGATTATATAGTTTATTATATACTTGACCATGACCATAAAAAGTTCGACCAAATAAAAGGTCATTGAAGAAGGACAGAATCAGTCGACCACAAAAAAAATTAAAAAATCAATAAAACTAAACTAAACAAATAAACAGATATAAACAAATACAAAATGGAATAAACAGGAAAGGAAAAATACCTCAAGAACTCGGAAACTGGACGACCCTGACTTGGACTCTGACTCGGACCTTTTTTGAGGTCGAACGGACCTTAATCGAGTGTTCTCTACTGAGAACACTTCGACTAAGGTCCACTGGAGCCTTTGGTTTTCTAGGGTTCTTGGGGTTTGATTTGGGGTTCGAACAGTTTTAGCCTGATTGGAACCAAACCAAAGGTGGTTTGGTAACGAGGGAGGTCTGGGGGCGTCATGGTGTGAGTTTGGGGCTGGTTGGGGTAGTTTCAAGTTTTGCTCGAATCTTCGATTGAAGATTCGAGAAGCTACAGGCTGATTCGAGCAAAACGGATAATGGATTCGTGGAGAGGGTGGTTAGGTGCTCTAGGGGTGTTAGTTTCATGGCCAACGACATCGTTGCCGCCGGCTTTCAGGCGAAGGGGTTTCAGGGCGGCTAGGGTTTCAGGGGAGGTCTGTTTGGTTTAGTCTCTGAGAGAGACGAGATAGGAACGGGGGATATGGCTTAGGGGGGTGTGGGGTGAGAGGTTGGACTTATATACGGGGGAGGGAGTTAGATCCTGGCCGTTTGATCAATTGAGATCAACGGCTAGGATTAATTCATTAATGAGAAACGGTACTGTTTGGTTTAAGTGGGGGGTTGGCTGGATTCGGGTAACGGGTCGAGTTTGGGAACGGGTAAGGGGGATTGAATCTCAGCCGTTAGATCGATTTAATCCAACGACCTTGATTAAGAGTGACCAAACGACGTCGTTTTAAAACGTCTCTGGCCAGGCCAACTGGACCTGGTAAATGGATGATTTGGGCCTATTTTTGGTCAAAAAATAATGGTCCAATCCGATTTTCACTCTTTTCTTCTTTTTCTTTCATTTTCCTTTTAATTCCTAAATACCAAAATTCCTAAAATAAATTGTAAAAAACAAAATTAACTTAGAAAATACTAATTGACCTTTAACAATAAATATCGCACCAAAATAAAATATTAATTACAAACAAAATCGGACACTTGGACATTAAATGCCAAAAATACGAAAAATATGTATTTTTTGTGATTTTATTTATTTTAAAACCAAACTACGGTTAATTAATTCCTAATTGTAAAAATAAAAATCCTAAGTGCACATGCAACGTGTTTTTTGTGTTTTAATTAATTAAAACAGGATAAGCGTTCATAGACAAAAATACAAATAAATCACGAACAAACACAAAACCATTTTATTTTGCATTTTTGGGAGTAGTTCTCGTAGGGCAAAAATCACGTGCTCACAATATAGAGTAGATTGTGTTTTGCTATGAGGTACTCGATTTAGTATTCGGTTAGCCGTAAGAACGGCTTCCCCCCACGAGTTCTGTGGCAAACCAGAACTTATCAATAATGCGTTCATAATCTCCTTGAACGATTCTTTCTTTCTGCAATCACATTGGATTGGGGCGTGTAAGGGGCCGTTGTTTGATGAATAATTTCATATTCTAAATATTTTGTTCAAAAGGAGATTCATATTCACCACCCCTATCACTTCTTATCATTTTGATTTTCTTATTAAGCTGTGTTTCATCTTCATTTTTATATTGCTTGAATGCGTCTATTGCTTTATATTTACTATTAAGTAAGTAAACATAGCAATATCGAGTACTATCGTCAATAAAAATTATGAAATACTTCTTTCCACCGCGAGATGGTATTGACTTTATGTCACAGTGTCACGACCCAGATTTCCCACCTTCGGGAGTCGTGGTGGCGCCTACTAATGTGAGCTAGGCAAGCCAATCCTTAACTACTTACTTCATTAACAAATTACTTCTTTTAACAATTGTCAGTAATATCATGAAAACAATGGAATTAAATAAATGTGCGGAAGACTTAAATTAAAGAAACTGAACAATAATGCGGAAATCAACATATGCCTCTACCCAAGAACTAGTGTCACATTACTCACGAACTTCTAAGAGTACTAAATGCAACCGTTTGAAAGAAAAATATAAAATGTTTGTCTCAAAAACATGAGATACATACTGAAATAAAAGATAGAGGAGACGCCGGGCCTGCGGACGCCTGCAAGGCTACCTCGGTATCTCACTGGACTGAAGGCTGGCTCCCACGCTACTCTGCTATCCAAGACCTGGATACGTGCAAAAGAGCACAAAGTGTAGTGTCAGCACAACTGACCCCATATGCTGGTAAGTGTCTAGCCTAACCCCGGTGAAGTAATGACGAGGCTAAGACCAGACTCCAGATAAACCTGTGCAGTTATATACCATATGACGGAAAAAGTAAATAGGTAATAAGCAATCAAAGCTGGGAAAGGGGAAACATGCTCCGGGGGTAGCAGATAAAATAGAATATCAAAGAATAGTAAGGAAACTACAATTTAACTTCTAACACGGATAAAGAGAAATAAGGCAACTTTCACTTTCAGTTTTATCTTGTTGCAGGCGTGCAACCCAATCCCATTTCTCATATCTTGTGGTAGGCGTACCACCCGCTCCCATTTCAGTACATCTTGTGGTAGACGTACCACCTGCTCCCATTTTAGTATATCTTGTGGTAGGCGTACCACCCGCTCCCATTTCATAATATCTTGTGGTAGGCATACCACTCGCTCCCATTTCATTATCTTGTGGTAGGCGTACCACCCACTCCCATTTCATTATCTTGTGGTAGGCATACCACCCGCTCCCATTTTATTATCTTGTGGTAGGCGTACCACCCACTCCCATTTCATTTCCTCACACAATCATAAGAAATTCCGGCAAGGAACATAAGTAATATAATAACTTCCCGGCAAGGAAACCCAACAATGTAATAATTTTCTCGGCAAGGGAACAACAATATTGAAATAGTCATCCCGACAAGGGAGAATCAGCTATAACCAATCTCAACTTAACCTGTACTCAGTTCAATTATCGAAAATTGCTCAATCATAGAAGATCATTAAGTAAAGCATACAAAGTGTCATTCAAGAACACAACAACTTTCAATTTAAGACCTACGGTCATGCTTGACACCAACGTATAGATACTCGTCACCATACCTATACGTCGTACTCAACAAGAAGCAAGTGGCAAATATGACTCAACTCCTAATCCCTCAAACTAGGGTTAGACCAAACACTTACCTCGATGCCTTGAACAACAATCAAGTCTCAATTATAGGTTTACCCCTTGATTCCACCACCAATCCGCTCGAATCTAGTCACAAGTTATTTAATTATATCAATAAGTGCTAAATGAATCAACCCCAATGCATGAAAATGAGTTTTCCAAAGTTTTACCCAAAAGTCAAAAATCACCCCTGGGCCCACGTGGTCGAAACCCGAGGTTTGAACCAAAACCCGATTACCCATTCCCCCACGAATCCAAATATATAATTTGTTTTGAAATTGGACCTCAAATTGAGGTCCAAATCCCCAATTTTAGAAAAACCTAGGTTCTACCCAAAACACCTAATTTCTCCCATGAAAATCATTGATTTGAAGTTGAAATCATGTTAAAAGATGTTAAGGAGTGAAGAAAATGAGTTAGAAATCACTTACCAATATTTTTGGAAAAGAAAGGTTGTTTGAAAAATCGTCTCTTATGTTTTTTGGGGTTTTGAAAAGTGAAAAATAACTGAAAATTCCATTTATTTATACCCCTCTCAGACCCCCAGTGCGGACCGCATCAAATGGACTGCGACCGCACAGCCTCCACCGCGGACCGCATAAAGGCGACCGCGGCCGCACAGGCCTCCCTGAAGACCTGCAGTTCAGCACCCTGTGCAGACCGCACAAAGGCGACTGCGGCCGCACAGCTTTTACCGCGGGCCGCACAAAGGCGACCGCGGTCGCGCTGGCCCCTTCGCAGTCGCACGCGATTTGTCGCGGACCGCACTAGAGGATTCAGAGACCTGCGACTTCCTGAACCTACAACATCTGATTTTCTAAGCCTAATGCATCCCAGAACCTACTCGAAACTCACCCGAGCCCTCGAAACTCCAACCCAAGTATACACACAACCTCAAAAACATCAATGATATTTCTCAAAACTCTTTTAAACATCAAATTTCTCAATTTAGGTCCGGATCGCGTCAAACGACGTCCGTTTTCAACCAAATTTCGCATGAATGACTCGTGTCATGTATAAGACCTGTACCGGGTGCCAGAATCAAAATATGGGCCAGATACCATTGCTTTCTAATCAATTTTTATTTCAAATTTTCCTTAAACAATTTATGAAAACAATTTCACTTAAAAATTCATTTCTCGGGCTTGGGACCTCGGAATTCGATTCCGGGCATACGCCCAAGTCCCATATTTTCCTACGGACCCTCTGGGATTATCGAATCACGGATCCGGGTCCGTTTACCTAAAATTTTGACCGAAGTTAAATTTATTCATTTTAACATCAAAACTTAGCATTTTTCACAGAGTTTCATATTTAAGCTTTCCGGCTACGCGCCCGGACTGCGCACGCAAATAGAGGCAACTCTAATGAGGTTTTCAAGGCCTTGGAGACATAGAAATCAACTGAAAGCAAGTGATGACCCTTTGGGTCGTCACACACAGATATCTGTGTAAATTAAGTCTAAAGGATTTGAATTCCTTTCAATTGACTTATAAGGATGTTTAACATACTTAGATTTCACACATACTTGACATTTCGATTTGTCGCATTCAAACTTAGGCAATACTTCCAAATTAATCATTTTTCGCAAGGTTTTATAATTAACATGACCCAAACATATATGACATAATTCATTTGACTCAAGTAAGTAAGACAAAGCTGAAATTTTATTATTATTCTCAACAACCATTACATTCAGCTTGAAAAGGCCCTCAGTGATGTAACCTTTTCCTACAAACATTTCGTGCTTACTTATTACAACCTTATCGGATACAAAAACACATTTAAAACTATTCTTAACAAGAAGTCTAGCTGAGATTAAATTCTTCCTTATCTCGGGAACATGAAGGATGTTGTTCAAAGTCACCACCTTGCTATAAGTCATCTTCAGAAAGATCTTCCCACATCCTTCAATCTTGGCGGTTGCAACATTTCCCATAGAAAGAGTCTCTTCGGGTCCAATCAGAGCATATGTTACAAAGGCTTCCCTGATAGCACAAACATGACAAGTGGCTCCAGAATCAATCTACCACTCCTTAGGATTTCCCACCAAGTTGCATTCCGAAAGGATAACACACAAGTCATCAACATTTTTATGCTTTTCAACCATGTTTGCTTGACCCTTCTTCTTGTCTTTCTTCGGAGCACGACACTCTGTAGATTTGTGCCCAGCTTTCCCACAGTTGTAGCAATTTTTGTTGAACCGCTTCTTGCTTGGGTTGCTTTTCGGTCCAAAAGCCTGCTTCCTCTTTCTCTTATTTTGAGAAGTATCCTCAACAATGTTTACTCCTATTATTGTTGAGTTTCTACGGCCTTTTTTTCAGCAGCTTTGTTGTCCTCTTTAATTCTCAACTGAACAATGAGATTTTCAAGGGACATCTCCTTGCATTTGTGTTTCAAGTAGTTTTTGAAGTCTTTCCACAAAAGAGGCAACTTCTCAATCATCGCTGCTACTTGGAATGCTTCATTGATGACATGACCTTCAATAAAAATTCTATTAGTAAAAATACTAAGATTACTACTTTCAACATCAGTATTAATTTGATTTATACCTTTAGCAAGGAGATCGTGAATACTCACTTGCAATTCTTGGACTTGGGTAATAACAGACTTGCTATCTACTATTTTGTAGTCCAAAAACTTGGCGGCAACGAATTTCTTCAACCTGACATCTTCAACTTTGTATTTCTTTTCAAGCACAGTCCACAATTCTTTTAACGTCTCCACGCCACAGTAGACATTATACAAATCGTCCTCCAGTCCACTAAGAACATAATTCTTGCACAGAAAATCAGAATGTTTCCACGCCTCAATCACGAGAAAACGTTCATTCTCTGGAGTTTCATCGGGCACAACCGGAACATCTTCCTTGATGAACTTCTACAGACTTAAAGTAGTCAAGTAGAAGAACATCTTCTGCTGCCACCGCTTGAAATCTAACCCGAAAATTGGGTTTCTCCGTCGGTGCCAACGCTAGTGTTCGGCTTGTTGATGCATTGGCAGTCACCATTGGAACAGTCCGGTTCCCGTTATCATTAGTCATTTCTGTAAAAGAATAACACAAACAAACATTAAAATTACGTAGATTTTAATCTCTAACGGAGTAAAAAACAACAAAGGTTTTAAACTCTAAAATAGTGAATATAACACAAATACAGAATACAAATTAAATTCCTTAAGCTTGTTAGTAAACTGTATTTGTAAACTAATTCTGGAAAAGATAAAATAACATAAATAAAAATATAAACGAAACAAAAAATTAATTCAAACCCTAGTGTTTCAGCGAACATAAAGTTCGGTAGCAAATCACACTTACTGTTGCTTTCTGTGAAGTTAAAACAACGCAGAAGAAGAAGGAGAAACTCAGAAATCGTATGGAAAATCTGAGAGAATGGACTTGTATTTATAGCCAATGTTGGGCTGAAATCTGAAGAGGTGCAACTCTTTAGAATGACTGTTTATGCAAAACGGCCACAACATAAATGACTATTTACTCAACAACAAAGAGGGAAAATTGAAGAGGGTAGTTAATTTTCTGTTACCAAACAGAAAACTGAAAATGGAAACAGTTGGATTTTAATATTAATATTCTTGGATTTAATATTAATTTCAAAAAATTAATCAATCAATCAATTGACCGAAGCCGAAGCTGAGCGACGACGGCGCGAGGCTTGCCTTCTTCTCAACTCTTTAAGAGCTAGAAGAAGAGTAATTGCTTATATACCCATTAAAAACTTCTTCCTTTTCCAATATGGGACAATATTCCTTCGTCAAGGAGAGAATCTCAAATGAAACTCAAATATTTTATTTTCCCTTCATTTCTCATTCACTCTCTTCTAAGCATATACTTAAAATCCAACACTAAGGACCCGTTTTCCCAAAATAAAGTTTTTCTTTTTTTGATTTTTTTTTAAAAAAAATATGTTTGTCCATCAAATTTTACAAGTTTTTAAAATTTTTTTGAAAATGAGTTTTTCAAAACCAAATTGTAATTTTTTTTTTCAAAACCCAAATTGTTTTTCAAAACTTTTAAAAAAAATTTCCTCACTTACACAATTGTAATATTTTTTCTAGTAAATGCATGTCGAAACATAACTTTAAATTTTAAATATTATTTTTCAATTTAACTCCAAATACTTTTTTTAAAAAAAATTATAATTTATGTTCAAACACCTACTAAATTGCTAGAAAATTCAAAAATTCTGGTCGAAGAAAGAAGAAAGTAAAAAAGGAGAGGATGTGAAGGAAAAAAATATGCACGCACAATCTTTGGGATGCACAAAAGATACGAGTACGAGAGATAATGGCAACGCCAGTATACAGAAAAAAGCTGCCAGGTAGGTAAATGGCCCACTTGTAACGAATTCCAGCTGTGCCAACTTTTTCTTTAATTTTTGTTTTTCCAACCTAGCATTGCCAATGAAAAGATTTTTTAAATTAAGACATTTTTTTTTATCTTCCTTACTTTCATTATCCACAAGCTCCCCATCATTAAAAACGTATAATAATAACAAAGAAGTCCATATAAGTAAATGTATAATCCTTCAATAATGGAGATGCCACAAACAAAACTAATTTTATATGTGTAGTTTATACTGGTGTGAGATAATAAATACATAGAAAGGTGCACGTCGAACTTATTGAATTGCCGTTATAAAAAAAATAGGAAAATGATGCCATATAGACGTTCTCAAAATAAAAGCAATATATATGTGTATTATACACTAAAAACATATACGAATTTTATATATTTTTGCAGCTACTAAATATAAATAATTTCTATCGCGGACTAAAAGTGATCTTTGCCCAAATAATTCTAACATTCCTTGACATTTGGTTACCATTGTCTAATTAGACTTGTCTAATTTCCCTGTTAATGGTGTAAAAGAAAAGAAAAATTCAAGTAACCGAAAAAAATAAAGCATATCGTTATTTCATTTCCCTTAAATAAAAGGGGTAAAGGGGAAATAAGAAAGAAATAAAACTCGACGAAAGGAAAAAAAAAAAAGAAAGAAAGAAAGTGAGAGAGCACAAAAACTCCGGCGACAACTCCAGTCCGCCTCGGCCTCTGTTTAAATTTCTCTGCTCTTATAGAAAGCAAAGTAAACTGCATTTTCCTTAACTGAAAACCTAGCCGGAAAACGGCTTTATTCGCTGCCGTGAGATGGGCCTTGAGCCGCCGCCTCCTCCGGTTTTATTCTCTATATATATAATTTCATTTCCTCTACAATTTATTATTCACCAAATCGGACCTTAACTTGTTTTGTAATTAGCATCAGTAATTGGAATTACGGATGGCCTTAATGTGGAAGATGCTGGAGAAAGTAAGGAGATGTTTGAGGACTATATATTTCATGGCGGCGATGTTAGCGTCGCTGCTGATGCTATCGGCGCCGGTGATGGTGATACTAGGGGATGTACTGGTACCGAGCGTATTGATTTCAAGCTTCACGTGCGTAAGGTGTTACAGTTTCAAGGAGCATTTGCAACGATATGCCTTCAAAACTTCCTTGACCGATATTCCTCTCGTTTCCATTCTGAGATCTCTTCTCATCACATGTACGTGCTTAGTTACTACTTCCCTTTCAATTTTTGAGCCCGCCTGAGTTAGCTGAGCGCAAGTAGTTGATACTTAATTTCTGAAAGAAACTGATTATATAAAATAAGCAGCATTTGAATAGAAGTGCTGAAACGGATAATAAACAATTGATGAAATATATTTTTTTGCTGTTTTAAGTATTAGTTCCAAATGTCTTGATGTTGTGATTCAAATTGGAATTCGTTCTAACTTGTTATTGTTCTGTGATGATAGGTGTTTATTCTCTGTGTGATGGACCTGGTCTCTCACATGGACCATATCTCGGGACTGTTACATTCTGTTCATTTATATCCATTGTTCTTCTTTCCGTAAAGGCTTGTGTTTTCTCTGTCAATTCATACCTCGAGGCTGAAGCTGAAGCTTCATCTGCTATCTCAAAGCAAAAGCTTCATTTGAAAAAGTCATGGGGGATGCCTGTGTTGTTTCTATCATCTGTAGTGTTTGCTATTGGACATACTGTTGTTGCCTATAGAACAAGCTGTCGAGCTAGGAGGAAGCTCTTATTTCACCGAGTTGACCCCGAAGCTGTAAGTTGTTATGTTTTCCCCCTTCTGGTTTCCTTTATTTCTTGGATACATTTAGTTCATTCACTGGCGGAGCCAGAAATTTATACACGGGGATTACAAAAGACATTAAAATGTCGCACTTCGGATTGAAACTGTCACCAAAATTAATTTTTGAAGCCATCTTTGCCACTAGACTAGAATTTTTTCTTATATTGAGGGATTCAACAGTTCATATATACTAACAAATAAAAAAAACTCACTTTTCTCTATTTGCGCAATATAATTTTTTGATGGAGGGGATTCAATTGAAACCCCTTATTCCTACCTAGCTCCACCCCTGAATTCATTGATGACACGGTGCCAATGGTTCATTTTTGTGATTTATCAATGATAATGTTAAAATGTGAAGGTAATCAGTGCTGTTGGTTTTATTGATTTCTCATTGCTCTTCAGAAGATGCAATTTAGTGGAACCTATAAGTTTGTAACAGTTCTTTTTTCTGAAATAACAGGTGCTTCCTTGTAAAGTTGTCTTCTCTGCATACCATAAGGTTCCACGGTCTCCAACTCCTTCCGCTGGGAAAGCATCAAAATGTAATAGTGAAATGAGGAAACTTGCTGGCTCAGCTCGTGAGGAAGGGGAAATTCCTGCCAAACTGCTTGCTGATGTTGACAGCTTATTCATCTCTTGCTTAGGGGTTACTCTTCATTACAAACTTAGGTTGCCTGGATCACCTTGCCGTTCCTTGTCCTCCACACCCCGTGTTGACAGGCCATTAAATCTTTTATCAAATTCGGATTATTGTATCCGGAGGAGCTACAGTAGTCAGTTTCTTGCGAACTGTCTATCCACACCTTTATTAGATGGTTTTCAAACTCCCTCCATCCTGTCTGAAGAAATGCCTAGTCTCAACCTAGATGAAGTTGGTGATGGAGATGCAGTTCATGGGTCGGGGTCTCCTCTGTCTATACGAGATCTGGAAGATAATGATCAGTTTGGAATTGTTCTGGTGCATGGTTTTGGTGGCGGGGTCTTCTCTTGGAGAAATGTGATGGGAGTACTAGCTCAGCAGGTAGGTTGTGCAGTCACTGCTTTTGACAGGCCAGGATGGGGATTGTCATCTAGGCCTTTCCGAGCAGACTGGGAGGAGAATCAATTGCCTAATCCCTACACGCTTGATGCTCAGGTAACATCTCACTTTTCAATCGTATGTTTCAATGACTATTTAGTTAAATTCAGCACGAAACCAAACAAGAGAGGTGACAGTAATGAATTGAAAATAAACAGCGAGTTACCAATTTAAATGCAGTACCAGAAAATGTGTATGTGTATGCATATGATGTACTAACAGAGTATTCAGGGCTCTGATTTCTAGGATATTATGTATATATGTGTATGCATATGATGTATTGTATACATGTAGGGAGTTTCTTTGACTTTGAAAAGAGATGGCATCTGAAAAGATCCTTTTCAATTAGTCTTGGAGAGTCTAATTGTTGGGCTATATTTGTCCTTCATTCAAACAGATACTCGTAATGATGACAACCGGGGATGTTGTTTTCCTTTTAAATTTATTCGCTTTTATTTTTGACAGTTAAATTTTCACTTTTCAGGTTGACCTGCTTCTGTCTTTTTGCTCAGAGATGGGTTTCACTTCAGTGGTACTTGTTGGCCATGACGATGGTGGATTGCTTGCACTAAAGGCTGCACAAAGGGTGCAGTCATCCACAAATTTTATTAATGTGAGTGATAACGGTGTGTGCTTTAACAAGTATAGTTAGCATAAGTCTTATCGTCTTTGGATGAATTGTAAACCGGGTAAAATTGCAATTCAAATTTGAGAAAAGATGTCAGTAGCCCACTTCTTTTCTTCCAAACATACATTTAGTGTCCTCGTTGAAGGGGATGATGTGGAATCTTGTGTACCCTCAGTTTTAAACCTATGCACTCCAATTTATTGCATAGTTGTTCATGCTTTGACTGTTTAACTATTTTTGCCTTCTATATTAGGTTAAGATCAAGGGGATTGTATTATTGGGTGTTAGCCTGTCAAGAGAAATGGTTCCTGCCTTAGCAAGAATATTATTACGCACTTCGCTCGGAAAAAAGCACTTGGTGCGTCCTCTTTTGCGAACGGAAATTACTCAAGTTGTTAATAGACGAGCATGGTATGACGCAACCAAGTTGACGACTGACATTTTGAGCTTATACAAGGTATGCTTGCTTATGATTGAAATGTTGATTGTGCTAAAGACTTTCTTTGTTTAATTGTCAAGAAACATCTAATTTGCTGTCTACAAATTCAAGCAAATTTTGTTCTGCTTTTCTGTATTCTGGGATGGATGATACCATAGTCCTCCTCAATTTAGACTTTTGAGTGTGCTACTTGTGATAATTAATTTTTGAGTGGAAGTTAGGAAGTAAAAGAAAAAGAGGCAAAATGAAGATAATCACACCTTGTAGAAGCTCCTAAAGCATGAATACATATAATGAACTGGATCATTTAATATGTACCCGGGGATGAAAAATTGTCCAAGAAAAGATTGATGGACTGTAGAAGTACCTGTTTGGAGAGTTTCCAGTACATGTATATTTATGTGGAAGAAAAACTTAATGGGTTCATATCACAGAAAAACTAGTGTTTATGAGGGTTCAACTTTTGCTATGAATGAACTGAAACCATTGTGGAAAAGTTTTAGAAGACTGCCCCCTAAACAGTTCTTGCCACTTCTGGGCATGTAAGATGCCTATAGTTTTTTTCATAAGTTACAAGACGCCTACAATTGGATTAGATATTATGGGCTTTATCAGTTTCCCTGTTTTCTTCTTTTGTGAAATTTTCAGGTCCCTTCTTTCGATATATTTACATTCTTTATATATATATATCAGATTCCAATCTTAAGCCTTTCTGCTTGTGTATATAATCAGGCACCGTTATGTGTGGAAGGTTGGGATGAAGCACTCCATGAGATAGGGAAGCAGTCATATGAGACAGTCCTCTCCCCAGAAAAAGCCACAGCACTGCTGAAAGCAGTTGAAAGCTTGCCAGTTTTGGTGATTGGGGGAGCTGAAGATGCACTTGTACCTTTGAAGTCTGTTCAAGCTATGGCTTCAAAACTTGTGAATTCTGTGAGTTATGGTGTTCTTTATATCTATCTCTGCAGCTGTAGTCTATCGTATGTTATTATCTAACTCTGTGTCATATGGATTGGTTTTCACAATAGAAGCTGAATTACTTGATCTAGATCAGTGCAAGTGATTATGCCCTTAGTTAGTAACTTAGTTGTTTTCTTTACACGGTCCGGAACATATCAAAACCAAACACCACCTAGTATGATTATTCTTGCCTCATGTATGATTTTACTCCCATGGGAACCAATCTGTAATATACCTCTTACAGAGAAATTTTTAGAAGTTCCTGTGTTTGTGACTAAATTGAATGGAACTGATTCAACAAGAAACTGATGAAGAAATGGGACTACCGCTACCATACAATTCTTGAACATTGATCTAGAAAGAGAAAGTTAAACTGAAAAAGTCCATCATGTCCCAAGAATAGTCATCAATGTAGTGATAATCACCAAAGACATTAGAGAATTCAGCTCCCAGCACGAAAGCACATATAGATCACTGCTTAGTATTAATTTTCTTTTCTGGCTGCTAATTGTTGCATGATGTCTTGGATGACACCTTTATTTTGTTGAAAATCCTGTGTTGTTGGGTGTAGACTTGTATGCACATAATGAATGTGTATAGCGAATAAGATACTTATACCTCCCAGGGATGAAATTGAAACGACATTTTGTGAAATTGCTTCAGATAAAAGCATAATTTTTTAAGGTGCTCAGGCTATTAACTTGTAAAATCTATTTAACGTACAGAGACTGGTTGCAATATCGGGATGTGGTCATCTTCCGCATGAGGAATGTCCGAAGGCATTCTTAGCTGCTATGTTACCGTTCATCAATAGAATTTTAGTTGAACAGCTGCAACACCAATCGGGTGCTCTCTGTTAAGTCAAGCGGCATCCTGTATATTTAGATCATTTTGTATTGTTCTTTTTAGAGTTACTTGAAAGGTAGCCCATCTTTAGGTAGTCTTGCTGATAGTTTGGAGCTCTGCTTTAGAGCTTTTAGATTTAGTTTCGCTGATTCTTAAGCTTGTTTTACTAGTTTCTGTTATCCGCCACACAACGAGTGGAGATAACTTTTCTATGTACATCTTTTCAGCAGAAAAATTCTGAGTAGTTTCCCCAAGGTGGATTACTTTCCATCTCTTTCTCCTCATGTGTGTTCTTTTTCCTGAGAAACGATGATTGACTGGAAGATCAATTGGTATTTTCAGATCATTAGACGTGTCAAGAAGTATTACATGTACTTGGTCACTTATGATGATACCTTTTGTGTGTGTCAAGTTTTTCTGGGAGGATAATTTTCCTTAATTCCATTCACAAGGAAGGTATTGTAGTCTCTCAGCGTACGGAAAATAGGGTCCACTGTTCTAGAGTATTCCATTGTTGACCCTAGGGATATATGGATGAAAATTTTATTGAGCGTTAGATTTTCTTTTTATCTGGCAGGAAGTTCTTTGCACTGTTCTGTGATATGCATTCCAGCATTTTGATTTCGTCTACAGTTGACATATGCTGCATTGCAGATATTTAGCATTGTATTAAGACATTTAAAAGATAAAAGAGTCATTTTTTAATGTTTGACCGTGTTAAAACTTAAAAGTTTATCCTCATTCCCCTAAACCGGGTTAATTAAATCAACACAGAAGATCCCTCAACTTATAGTACAATTAGAGGAAAATGATCAAACTTAGTTTTCTAACCACAAAATCGTTCAACTTTCACTTAATTTTCTACATTATCATTTTTGCCCAAATCAATTACCCTGACCAAACCCAACTGACATTAGCGAAAAACACCCCACTTAAAAGCTCCCAAACCTAGGTTAAAAAACTACAGGTTCCCAACCTCTTTTCCCCAAACAAACAGATGAGGGCGGCCAGTAATTACACTATTTAGCAGAGAAGGTTTCTTTACCAAAGATAATTGAATCTCAAATCCAAGCAATGCACGAAGACAAATCATTACCGTATCAAATCTGCTGTTCACTGAAACAAACAGGCACAACGCTGCATTTTTAAAGCTTGTAATGTCTTCGAGTTATAGCCTTATCCCAATATTACTTTTTCTTATTAAGGCTCTAAAAGCAATTTCAAGTCCAAGGACGACATGAAACTTGGAAGAGAACTACGTAAATATGCCCACCCTCAGTTCTGCAGAGAGAACCACACCAAAGATTTTAAACGATGATAGGTGACCACAGCCAAGCAAACAATACGTAGCACTTTTTAAAAGCTTAATTTTATTTCATAAGCAAAAACCTCAGAAGTCAAGCCAGTCATAGCTTTCCAAGAGGCAAAACCATACAAAACCCTTAAATTCCTAATTAGGCATCAGCAACCTGCTCCACCGCACCATCGATCTGTGTCTCTTCAGTCTTCTTTGCTTCTGAAACATCCAACTCCTCAATCTTTTGGGTCACCTCACCCATGTCATCCTTGGCATTTAAAATAGACCCGTTTGCTGTGGAGTTGTCCTCATTCTGACCAAGTGGCCCAAGCTGCCATATTCTGATAGTCCCATCTTCAGATCCTGAGGCATAGGATTCACCTCCTGGAGAGAACCGCAAACAGTGCACAGGACCATGGTGTCCCTTGTTGCATCCTATGTTGTAGAAAGAGGGAATATACAATATGGTTAAAGCTTGAACCAACTACTTATAAGAAAAAGAAGCATAAACCCCTAGTTAAGTTAAGAGCAAGCAAATTCTGGAAAAATAACTGGTAAAAGGGAACACATAAACAAAGACATTGATCAGAGCATATATAAACAGGACTACAAAGCAACTAAATTTCTAAACATTTACGAACCCACAGCACCTACCAATTTCCTCTCCAGTGTGAAAATCAAAGACATGAACCCACATATCTTCTCCTCCAGCAATGAACCTATTACCGAATTTTGGTTCCAATGAAGCAGATTCAACTTTGCAGGATAGGTCATAGCTCTTCACCAATCCAAAGCTGTTTTAGAACAAAAGATTAAAAAGCAATGTAAACCATGGAAAAAATCTGTATTCACAGTTTTTTTGTGCCAGTAAAGAATGAAAGATTATACTTACTGGTTAGCATCCCAAAACTTGACAGAGGAACCATCAGCTGTTGTTATGTATCGACCATCCTGACTTACTTCAGCACTCGTTACAGGAAACTTGGTTTCAAGGGTTTGAACAACTTTGCCACTCCTCACATCCCATAACCTAGGTTACAAGAATTCGATCAAAATTAAGATAGTGAACAGAGTGATGCAGGAAAGTGGCGAAAGAAATTAGCATTCCCTTGCAGCCCAGGGACTCATACACAGGGAAAGAGAAAGTTCATGACAGAAATATGAACCATATGTGGCCTTTATAGCTATCTGGTAATTTTGCAACAAGCCAAGATTCAAATCCAAGTGACCTACAGGTTAACAAAATGGCATCCAATCTATCAAGCATCTGAGCTTTGATCAATGCAACGCTAGATTAAAAAAGGGATGAAGAGTTACTCGATAACTTTAAGTGACCGTTAACACTGGCCACGTGAATAATACAACCAGAAAAAGAATGAAATGAACAAAACAGTACAACCAGAGTCATCAAACTCTGAAGGTCTACCTCAATCCACCTGCATCACCAGAGGAACTCAATAAAGTTTGATCACTGTGTAACCAAGCAACTGTCCTAACTGAACCAGGAGAGCTGTCAATTTCCCTTGGAGGTGCATCAATTCGGTTTAGATCATATATCCGAAGAATTTTTTCAAAACCACCAGTGAGTAGCAGATGTGTATCCTACAAAGTCATCACACAATAGTAGTTCGTGTAAACTATCAAAACACAAGAGATTGAATACAGAAGATTACTCAGAACCTTAAACAATGTATATTCTTTTAACACAAAAAAAATCTTTGTCATCCAATTGAAGCAGCGTCTAATGACTCAGCAGTAATTGAACTTGGCATTCACTGCTTTTTATTTTTCATAGGCTATAGTAAGGAGGTTTTCTATCAGAACCCAAGGATGTGGCCTAGCGATCAATGAGGGATGAAATCCATTGGAGACCAAGATTTATATCCTGGCAGAGGCTAAAGACGATAATCTGTCCATACATTGGTTGAAAGAGTTACTAGTGGGAGGTGAAAAATACCCGGTTTAATAGTCGAGGTGCACGCAAGTTAGCACAAACACTAATCTTAAAAATGAGATGTTCTATCAAACCCCTAAGTTGATTTAGTACGGGTAATTTCAGGGACTTCTCTATTTTCATTGAAACAATCAACAATTATTTTGGGGTCAATTGCGAGTATACGAGCATTGACAAACTTTAAACACAAATGAAAAAACTTGAGAAGGATAGGACTACAACTGGAACACGGGATTTCATGTAATCCTTCAACTAAAATTGGATTTCATATAATGGTATCTGTTACATTCACAGTATTTTGTTAAAATCCATATCGTAATACAAGAGATGGCCACAGGCTTTCATAGCACAATCCTTTGAAACGACTTAGATCTGCAATCCCATAGTGCCAGCGAGTTCCTCCCAAACACAGACGTTCTAAACTAACAAAATAAGCAGAGTTTACGTTGTCACAATTTGGTTACTATGACTTAACTGAAGTTCTAAATCTCTAACCTGAAGGAACTATTATACAATAAAGGAGAAATGGTTGTAATGGTACCTCTGAAAAGGCACATGCTCGAACTATGTGCTTGTGATCAAATGAATGTAAAACATCTCCAGTCAGTGCATCCCACAATTTCCTGAAAACAACCAACACAAAACACAATATAGAAAGCAAAAAGATAATATATATAGCAAGGGAAAATTCTAAAAAAGGATGACCAAGATTCTGCTGTGTCTGATATTAGATTAGCTATTTAACCTGTTTTAACTAATGACATGCTAGGTGCTACAATAGCACTTCTATTGTTCAACATCACTTCTCTAATGACAGATGTCAGCATATAAATATGGTCGCTTAAATGGTTATTTCCAAAGTATGAAATGACGCCACTAGATAACATACGCGCTGAAATCGGCAGATGCAGATGCAGCACGGAGAGCATGTTTATCCAGACAACAACTCCACACGGCTCCTTTATGCCCTTCAAATGTTCCAATCCAATCTCCAGTTTCTCCATTTCTCAACATTGGTGTAGAATCTACATGAACGGAATATTTCAGAAGGTAAAACAAATAATAACGGCACGAATAATTATTGCAGTGAATGAACATACATTAGAAGAAAAAGAGCAACAGGAAAAAATCTTTTTCGGTTAGACTGTAACACTAAAGAATATCTTAGTTGATATTTTTTTGTGCTTTTGGTTGCGCTCCTGAGACTGTTCGAGAAAAATCTGAGGTTATTGAGAAATCATATGTGGGTTCACCTACCAATCTGCTCACAAATAAGGTGAAAAAGTAGGCATACATAAAATGGCCTGCCTGATCACTGACAAATACTAGAAATAAAATCTAAAGGCTATTGACAACACGTAATACCATGCGCTGCAGAATACCCATCATTCTATTCACCAACAATTCGAAGATTTGGTGAAAACACTAGGCATACAAAGTACTTAGATGATAATGTATGCCATGCCCGCGCCTACATTAGAACCATCACACGGAGTAATATTTTGATAGAATTGATTGCCAATAAAAGCATTAAGGTTTACATTACGAGAGTTTGATAACATCTACAAGTAAATCAAGTTTGCATTTCAAAGCAACCACTTAGACTTGATAAGAGACAGACATTTTCAAAGTTTTTCCCTCTGAATTCTATGACAATAGAAATTCCTTTAGATTGAATAATAATCTCTTTTGGGCTTTTCTTAGATTCCTGCTTCTTGGTAATTCTCCTAAACTCTATGTCTTGGCATCATCTCCACTTTAAAGAACCTCTGCTCTTCCCTCTAACATTTTGCTCAGCTCCCCATAAGCATCTTCACACACACACACACACACAGAGAAAACAGTGAGAGAGAAAGGAAAAATAAAAGTAGACTTAAGACTCCTGTCTAAATCAAACGGCTCATTCATGACTGTCCGGAAAATGTTTGATCAAGACAATGTAACGCACTTATGTCAAATTCACTCAATGCTTCAATATGTTATCACAACTACCAAGAGGCATAAAAAAAGATCAAAAGAATTACCCTTGCTGGCACTGATGAGGAAAAATCCATCAGGAGTGATTGGGCTGTAGAACAGATCAACGACAGGCCGAGAATGCCCATGGCATACAAGCGGTGCCACTGCCTTCTTTTTATCCATATTAAATCAAATAAAAGCCCTAACAATATTATAATATCAAGGAGAAACCCAACCCAGCGCCGAATATGATAAAAATGAAATTGATCAAAAAGTCCCCAAATTAAACAAACCGACAATTGACCGATTACAAAAAAAATACGCACAATTGCCTTGACCGATTTGTGACATTAAAAGGATCAAACAATGATAAAACAAAAAATCAAAAGATCTACAAATCACAAATAGAGAAATATATGTATGTATAGATGTATAATAGGTGGGGAACTGGCGCGATGAATAAAGGTGGGAAACCCTAATTTTTGAGATTTGATGTTTCTAGGATGGATCCACACCTTTTTCTAACCCTATCAACTCATATAAAAAGAAGGTCCTAAGGATAGATCAGAACTCGGAATTATTGGGCAAAATTAGAAAGAAAATATAAAAGAAAAAAAATACAAGAAAAATAAAAATAATACTGAACTATAGGGCTTGGCTGGCGCAGAGAAGACAATGCGGCAACAGGATCTAATATAGCCCTCTTGCCCCTCTTCACACCCACCCCCCTCCCTCTTCCTTTCTTTTCTTTATTTTTTTCTCACCTTTTTTTTATTATTCTTATTATTATGTTTATATCAACTAAATAAATATATAATACGTTATATTTATTTGTGTATACTATTATCATTAAATCTTAGGTAGTTAATTAATATTAATTCGCACCTCCATCGATTAGTCAATTCGAGTAAAACGATGTGAATTGCTTTGAACACCAGATACATTTAGTTTGTATCTTACTATTTTGAATGATATGTGATATCATTCTAAACTTATATTTGCTGGGAAAGACCGATCAACTTGGATATATGACGTTAATGCTCTCTTCTCTTAAATAGGTGTCAAAAGATTAAAATACCTCAATATCAACTTTTTTAAAGCTAAAATTGGAACTTATTTCAAGTTCGTCTTTTTTTTTTATGAAGAAAATAATTTTGTTGATGATTTTTTTACTACAATTATGTTCGTTCTCTCGATTTTTCTTTCTGGATTAGTCTCCTTAATTTGAGGACTGGAGCATGGTGTTTAAATGTAGGTTGATGTAGACCTCCATAGGATAAATTTGGTCTCCATAAAAGTCAGTCAGTTCTTCCGATCAATCACGAAGAATGGCTTCTCTGTTGAGTGTATAAACAAAGTCCCACATGAAAAGTAAAAAAGAAAAATAAGTTACTTATACGGAGTTGGATACTCTTAATGGTGTGAGGCCTTTTGAAAAAAATCGTGCAGGCTTGGCCCAAAGCAGACAATATCACACCATGTTAAGAGTATCTTTTGATCGTTTTAGCCCAACAACTAGTATCAGAGCCAATAGTTTTGTAAGACGAGTATGGAGATGGCGAAATGATGGCATAGGACCTGGCTTAGTGCCTTTGCCGGTATATGGGTTGGTTCACTACCTTTACTCATAGCTTTGAAGACGCATACACGACCTTCAAATACTCAAAATCATGTGGGTGACACACAATTCATCTTCAAATTAGCCCATAAATGGTGGTGGGTCATGTGGAACTTAGTTCAAGGGGGAGAATGATGAGTGTGCGTGAACAAAGTCCCACAAGGAAAGTAGAAAAGAAAAATAAGTTACTTATAAAGAGTTGGATACTCTTAATGGTGTGAGGTCTTTTGGAAAAAACTGTGCGAGCTTGGTCCAAAGCGGACAATATCACACCATGTTAAGAGTATTTTTGGGTCGTTTTAGCCCAACATTCTCTTGATCGCTCCGTCTTATTTCACCAATCAAGGCCCAAAATAGCATATTTCACGATCAAAGGATATTGTGAATTTTCTTGAAATATTTGATTGTCAAGAAGCGTTTGCCTGCATTTCCAATTGATCTTGACAAAGAATATCTCTTAATCACTTCGGCTTCAAGAAAGACATTATTTGATGTTTTAATCTCTTTATTAGTATATCAAGAGTTTATGAGATTTTCGAAATATTTTAAATTCACCTCAAAATGAACAACCGTTACCTTCTCTAGACAATCACGAGGTAATAGAAGTCTTGTATAATAGACGAGACGTTCTCCCAATGTACACTTCTATGCGCAGGACTATTTGTCTTTTACATCCCAATTCTCACGAATGCTTCACGTATACTATACAATTTATTCTTTAGTTTGCCAATTATGTAACCTTACAACAGTTTCTTTTTTTTTTAAAATTGTAATAATTATTTGATTATATCTTATTTTATATGTTTAAAAATTAAGAATATAATTGCTTAGTTATATGTGACTAAATTCTTTGTATTTGTATTCTCTGTTATTTGAAAAGATCGCATAGGATTACATGTTCCAACCAACTAATTGTAAGAGTCAAAATTAGATCTCGTTTAGCCAATGTAGATGGGCGGGATAAGGTCGAGGTTGAGATCAAGTATGGCTCAGTGGCGAGGAGTCGCCCAAAAGGAGAGACCGATGCCGAGGTCGAGTAGAGAGCAAACGGATGCAACAGTTATAACGTTCCTAGTATTGCGAACGAGAATATTCAATATTCCCCATTTTGTACTTTTTAGAGTTTTCTAGAGATATCCCTTATAAATAGAAAGAGAAAGGAAACAAAAACGGATTCGAAACTTCTGTAAAAGAATATCTGGTAAAAGAATTGACTATTAAGAATATAAAAAAAGCTTGTCTTGTCTCTTTTGCTTGATTCCATCATGCAACATTCTTCTTTAGTTCACAAGATCCGAGGGCATATTGTTCACTACTATTGCATGATGTCGCATATTGTCTCTGAAGAAGGAATCATCCACCCCATCCAACATTTGGGTGATTTATTGCTTCTTATTATATTAAATGCCATTTACCATATTTATTGCATGCATTCATTCTCATATTTATATCTAATCATTGAGCATTAACTCGACATTTTATTGGTTAGGACACGGTTCACTCCGTCTAAGTTGTTAAAATTCGGATCTAGGATTTATTACTTTTAACTTGGATTCACCCTTTATCCATTTATTAAATTGGTTTAACTAAAAAGGGCTCAACATTTTTTTTGGTAAAATAATTTGGCGCCGTCTGTGAGGAGACCCTAGTTAACAAGTTTAGTTTCTTCTAGATCTAAAAACGCAACAACAAAGTCTTTCCCTTCCTTGTTTGTACAAGCTAACCGTGGCAGAAAAAAGAGAGGAAAGACTGAAAGCAGTGATGGGTGTCACTACTAACCTCCTAAACACCATCAACGAGGTTAGCAGGGAGGACGTGGAAGATGTGACATCGAGCGCCTCACCAAGACAAAGTGACTCACCCCTTCTCATGGTAGTGTAACCACTTCGCGTGAGAAGGGTGTCACGCCCCGAACCTGGGCCTGGACGTAACACGACACTCGGTGCCTAACTACATGTGACCGAGCGAACCAACTGGCTGGCTGATCAACATGTGATATCATAATATACTAAATGCGGAATATAAACTAACACATGCTGATATACTGAAAGTTTGGATGATATAAATCAAAGTGCAGAAATACTAAAACAAGTCTGAAATATATATGTAGCTAACATTGCTTAACATGAAAGGCCTGAGACTCTGTCTAACTGTTACTCTAGTCTATGAAGCCTCTAATGAAGTACTGAAAACACTAATTATCTAAAAATACTGAAGATTGTAAGGTAATGATAATGCCCCGAAAGAACTGGGGATCACCAAATAGCTGGTACGAGAATCCTAGCGCTCTGAATCATCAACCTGTAAATCATTACCTGCATCGTGAGATGCAGGCCTCGAGCAAAAGTGACGTCGGCACATTTGAATTGCACTGATATGTAATACAACTGAAAGAAAGAATTAAAAATGCTAAAACTGAAACTAAGTTGATAAATGATAATTGATAACTGAAATGATAACTATTGAAACTGAAACTGAAATGATAACTGATAACGGATAACTGAACTGATAACTGATAACTGAACTGATAACTAGTAACTGAACAAATAACTGATAACTGAAATGATAAAGGAAGTAAGGATATGAATAATCCCTCTTCTGAATGATGAACAACCTGTTTATTTGAATAAGCTATGGCCTCGTGCCAAATATATATGTGCACAAGCTACGACCTCAGGCCCAAGTATACGTATACATAACTACGTCCTCGGGCCCAAAATGCATAAAGCATAAACTATGGCCTTAGGCCCAAGTATGCATAAAGCATATAAACTACAACCTCAGGCGCAAATACAAGTGTTCAACATTCAGGAACTGAGAATCAAACTGCAATACATGATACTGGAATACTGGATCACACAGAGTTACATAATATTGGAATACTAAATAAGACTAGACTGAGACATATATTCTTGAACTGATTATGAACACTAAAACTTCAACTGTTTATGGCATACTGATTAATCTATATTAAGACTCGGGGGCATCAAACCCAAGTCTATATTGAATACGCACTGTGTCACACCTCCTTTTTCTACCCCGGAAAGGATATAAGGGAGTTTTTTTCCAATTTAAGTGACAATCGAAACAAGATTATTTATTTATTGTTTAGAGTCACCACTTGGGATAATTTATGGTGTCCCAAGTCACCGGTTCAAATCCTAAATCGAGGAAAGATTGACTCTGTTTTACAGTCCGCGAACACAAAAATTCGGGTAAAGAATTCTGTTAACCCGAGAGAAGGTATTAGGCATTCTCGGGTTTCGTGGTTTTAGCACGGTTGCTCAACTATTATTATTGGCCTATTTATCTGATTTTAAAATATTTTTGGAACCTATGTGCATTTTATTCCTTCTAAACCGCTTTTAATGCTCCAATATTTATATAACTAATTATTTTAATTACACATTGAGAATCGTGTCACGGGAATCGTACCCACAATCTACAAAGTGTTTATTTTATTAACAAGATTAAATTATGGTCGGGTCACATCAATGTACCCCCGGATTTAGAAATTAGGCATCACAACTACGTCACGGGAACCGTACCTGTAGCTGTGATAATTTATTTACATAAACGCGCCTAAAGCAAACTACGAGAGTTCAAGGCATTTTCTATACTAGTTAAAATAATTAATAGGAGGGCCATAGATTATGAATTTTGTTTGTGTATGGTGCACCTCAACTTATTTAAAAAAAAAGATTTGTACTCAACTAAAGCGAACTACGGATGTTCATATTTAAAACTAATTTGAAATTAGGTATCACGACTACGCCACGGGAACCGTACCCGTAGTTGTGATGATTTAATTACGTGCCTAAAGGTTCGCGGCCTAACATGCTCTTATGACTAATTAACAGAATACAGTGATACACTCCAATTTTCTTTCATTTAATGCCAAGCTTGTGGCCCAATAAACTCAAATTCCCACTCATTTAATGACAAAGCTCGTGGCCAAATGTTATTAAAAGTTCTACTAAATCAATGCATCCCATTCAACTGAGGTAAAACATTCAATCATAATAGATCAACCAAAGTGATTAAAGAAATTAAAACCTCGGTTAATTCACGTTCTTGCTGACTCACTGTATTAATTCAAACGACTTTCCTCAAATACAATTTAGCATGTACGCTCGTTAACCACAGATCTAATTTAACCAAACTGCACACCAAGATAAGATTTCAAGGTACAGAAGATAACCATCTTTATCAATTCATTCACAGGAATATTACAAGAAACATTGAAGAAGAAAGTTAGAAACGGACCTCTACTGCGGCAAATTTTCACCGTGTACAATGAAAGAAGATTTCCAAACAGGTGAGATGAGCTACTGATGCAAACCTCGAACCAATGACAAAATCTCGAACGGCATCCCGAATCGGTAGCTAACATAAGACTTTGATCCTCGACGAATCCCCGAATTGAACACGAACTCAGTTTTTTCGGAAATTGTTTTTTTGCTCAAACGATTCTACTCAATTTGCTGTGTATTCAAGCATTTGGACAACTCTTTTTTTCTAAAATAGAAGCAACTTTGGATTCATATTCCTCACACAAACATCAAAAAAGAAGATTTTTTTATTGAAGAAGAACCCGAACACATGAATACAGAAACAGAAATGCCTTGATAAAATTAACCATCTACTAAGCTTCTTATAAAATAAGACATTGCATCCAATTGTGGAGATCACTCCAAAACTAATAAAATCATTCAAGTGGAGGAATTGAAATATGACCCAAAGCTAAGAAAGGTGACGAGAAGGGATTTCTAACAAGGGAGCTGAACTGGGGTTATGTGTGTTTGGTGAAGAAGAGGGGTTCCTGCGATTGATTAGGGTGTCTGCCGTCTCTTTTTAGAATTAGATTCAAGCTGTTCGAGGAAGTAATGTGGTAGGTGTTGTCACGGAGGAGTTGTTTTTTTGGATGATGCCACGACTGTGTCCGTTTTCTCAATTTTGAAACGACTGATCCTCTAAGTCTAGGTCTAGGTTAGTTTTGTCGGGTTTTTTAGGTTAAGGGGTATGAGCCTAGGAATTATGAGCCAGGTCCGAAAATTAAGCTTAAAATGGGTTGTTTGAGCCCAAACTTTATTTTTTCTCCGTGAATGATACTAAAATACGACCTCATTTACTAATTAATCTTATTTAAGTAAAATAACTATTAAAATAATACTAATCGTTAAAACAAACCTATTTTTTGGTATTTTCAAATAACGTACGATTTTTTGTATATTTTTTAGTTTTACGAAAAGTAATAAACTAAAAGCAACTAAAAGAAGAAATATTTTTGTAATTTTTATTTTTTTAAAAAAATAAAGTAAAAGAGTCGAAACTAATTGAAATATCGATATTAGGCCTAAACTAAATATTTTATGCTAAAATGGATGAAATCTCGGGGAGGGTCAAAAATCACATGTCTACACATTGAGCTCACAATGTTCAAAATGAAAGTGGTGAACAAGTTATGAAGCCAGAGAATAGAAGTTCTACAACTATTCAAGGAACTTGGCTTAACTATATTTCAGAGACAATTTGTAACGTCGTAAAAGAAACGTAGTGTAGGGAGAATCATTAAAATTCCCAAACATAGAGAGTTCGCCTCACATACCTTAACTTCCTGCTCTTGAATGTAATACAACATTCGCCAACCCTTTCAACTTTAATCTATATCAATACAAGTCAAAGAGATTCCATATTAGAATTAATTCTCATGTTTTGGTCACTTAAGCATTTTCTCAAACACTTGGTGACATAAAGCTTCATAGTCCTTATTAATGGTGTTTCTACACCCAATAACCTATTCTCTTGCTCCTAGATAAATTCTAAAGTCTCAAATGGTTATAATCAACATCATTCTTTATCACCTATAAGGTAAACAACACCCTTAATCAATAATCAACAATTAACAAGCCAAACCTATAATTGTTCATGTTTTTCTATCAAATCCATCAACTCATATCTCATAAACTTGTAGTCTACAATCATTAATCCAATGCTATAATCAATTAGAGGGTGAAGATATTACCTTCTTAACGTTCAATCTTCTTGAATTCAAGTTCTAGGGTTCCTTCTCTCAACAATGATGCCCCAATCAAATATCTAATGATTTGGAGGGTTTACCCATGTTAATAAGATGTTAGGAAATTAAAATTAACTTAGAATCACCATTAGAACTTACCTTAGGTAGTGGAGGGATCCTTAAGGAGTTAGGTTTTTGAGAGCTTCCCTTTATAGAACAAATTTTTATGTTTTGGGGTTGTGGGGGACGAAGTAGGGCATTAAAATGGCCCCCCATGGGCGCCCCCGTGCACCTGACCGCGCAAAATGGCAATAACACTGTCTCAGTAGCGCGGTCGTGCTCAGGGCGCGCATATCACATACTATTCTGTAAAACACGCATAGCTTTTTGCACAGAGATCCGTTTGGTCTCCATAATATATTGTTGGAAAGCTATTTCAATGGCCTAACACTTTCATGCTTTGAGGTTTCCCAAATTTCTTACATATTTTCACTAAACCCTGATGGAAGATAGACCTTTTGCAAACTTAGTCGATTTTGTCAAATTTTATGTATTTCACTTTCCATCTTGATTTTGAAACAACTATTTTACCCATAATCATCCCGATGGGACTTCACATGTTCAAAATATAACCTTACTACTCCTTTAACTCATTCATACCTAAGCCGAATTTACGGGGTGTTACAAAGGGAGCCTCCACGTCCATGACAGAAGAAGCCCCGCCTGCAGCGAAAAAGTTATTGCAAGCGTGGCTGACAAGTACCCTGAGCAGCATACTCGACAAACCCGCTCAAGGGGCGAGTAGGAACGCCGCTAGAGTGGACACCCCAATAGTTGTCAATAAGCAACACGTCTTGCCCCCAACAGGTAACACTCACACTGCTGTCAATGCAGGTAACAACACCTTCGTAGTTGTTCTGAAGAAAATGGAAGAAATGGAAAATGAGAACAAAGCACTCCGCGACCAAATGAGGGAACACCAAGAAAGGGTCGATAAGATACCAAGCGCCCCAAAACTCCTGCCAAAAAGAGACATCGGCCGGTTCATGGAAAAACCATATAGCGATGAAGAAGCCCCACATACCATACCCAAAACTTTCAAAATGCCACTGTGAGCACGTGATTTTTGCCCTATGAGAACTACTCCCAAAAATTCAAAATAAAATAGTTTTGTGTTGTTTGTGATTTATTTGTATTTTTGTCTGTGCATGTTTATTTCTACTTTAATTAAGAAAAATACAAAAATATGTGTTGCATGTGCATTTTAGGATTTAATTTTACAATTTAGGACTTAATTAAACAATAAAGTTTGTTTTACAAAACGGAAAAGTCACAAAAATATGTACTTTGCATTTTTAGCATTTAATGTCCAAATTGTGTGATTGTCTTTGTATTTAATTTTGGGTGATAATTATTATGAAGCGTTAATTAGTATTCTTTAAAGTTAATTTTGAGTTTTGGTAATTAGAAATCAAAAAGAAAATAAAAGAAAAGAAGGAACAAGAGAAGAAGAGTTAAAATCGGATTGTGCTGGTTATTAAAAGGGAAATCAGGCCCAAAATAACCCCTTACGAGCCCAATGCTCTCCTGAAACCCAGTCCGCCCCAACCTCTCCCCAAACGATGCCGTTTAAATCATCTCCACCAAAGCCGTTGATCTTCGTTGATCACATGGTCACAAATCCCCCTCACAACCCGACCCGTCCATCCCAATAATCAATCCAACCCCAACACTGAACCAAACAACTCTGTTTCCCTTCCCCAAGTTGATCTGAACCCTCCATCATCCTTAATCCAACGGTTCACATTGATTGACCTTTTTTTAATATATCAAACCCCCCCAATGCCCATAAACCCATCTCCAGTACCAAACCCCCCTCTCTGTATCTTCTCCAAGTTCAGAGACCAAATCCCCTCCGAAACCCTAGCCGCCCCTCCACTCCTTCACCGTAAACCCAGCGGCTCCGACTCCGATGACCACCAAAACAACACCCCGGAACCGCCAAACCACCCCCTCCACAAATCCACACCCCTTTTTCTTCGAATCATCACCAGTGTCTTCGAATCTTCAATCGAAGATCGGTCCTAAACCCTAGCCGCCTCCACTCAATCCCAAACTAACACCCGACGCCCACCCGATCTCCCTCGTCCCTAAACCACCCCTAGTTCCCTCGAATCTAACCGGAACTTGTCGAATCTTAATTCGACTGAACAGGCCCTAAAGAGCCAAAAGAATTCGAGGTTGTAATCGACCTTAGTCAAGTGTTCTCAGTCGAGAACACTCGATTAAGGGCTTCAAAACTCAAGTCGAAGTTTCAACTAGAACTGTTCGGAGTTTAGCCTTAATTTAGAGGTATTTTCTTTTCTTCTCCTCTTTTATCTTTCGTTGCTGTTTATCTGTTTTGTATTTCACCATCGTTCAAATTCGTATGGTTGGTTGGTATATGTTGAATCGATTGAGTGTGTTTGTCCATTAGTTTGATTGTAAAAGTCAGTGTCAATAAGGCCTGGTATAAAGCCATGATTACTCCTGTGATGGTTTGGTGTTATTATTTGGTTCAAGATGTTTCATCTGTGTTGTCTATCTTTTTTGTCGCATATGAATTCAGTGTAGTTACAATGATTCATTTGTTCTTGTTTGGATTCAATTTAGGATTGTGTTAGTTCATTTCTCTGTATCCGTAACCTTGACAGTTCAATAGGAGTTTGTCCTGAATCATTGTTCTTATGTTGATGCCATTTGATCTGATTTAAATTCTAGTTTGAACGGTCATTTGAATTCGAATTGAATTGGTTATAGCTGAAAGATGTAGTATAGATTAAAGGGTTTAAGGTAGGACATTAAATCGCCAGGAGTTTTCAGGGGTATTTTGGGGTTTTAAAAGGCTTGAAATGTTTAGTGTTAGTGATCTGACCGTAAGGGTACTTAATTAACCATTAAACTAATACTTTGTCTAGTAGTAGTGGCTTGGGAAACATAATAGCATGGGGGATTAATTGAATATTATAAGCTGCCCATGCCTTTGGACACAAGACACTTGATAATGGACTGTAAGAGAATATCATGGGCAAAAGATGGTGGTTGTATTAGTTTAAGTGTTTCAAGAGGGCCATGAAGGGGGTCAGTTTTGGTGGTATAAATAAAAGCATTGAGGATAGATTTAGGGTTTTTTTTGGAGGTCTTAAAATCAGTTTAAAGAAAGAATTAGAAGAACAAAAAAGAAAAGAAAAGAGTCTTTCAGTGAGTATTGAGAAAGAGTTGAGGTTCAATTTTAAAACGATAAACTTCAAGGGTCAGTATTTGAGTGTTTTTACTGTTTCATTGGGGTTCAGTTTGGTCCTATTTTGATCTTGAAGAGTTTGGGGTTCAATCAGTTGCTGAATACTACTGCTGATTGGGATTTCTGGTCATTTGCTGTTGTTACTATTGTATTGGTTGGTTTGGTCTTTCCAAAGTCGCCTCAGTCGCTGGTGTTATTGTCCCATTGGTGTTACTGGCTGGTTATTTATGAGAGTTCACTGAGGTTTTAAGTGGTTTTTTTGAGTTCGTTATTTCTAGTCTGCATTGGTTTGTGTTGGTACTGTTTCATTGAGTGTGCTGGAACCCTGTTGGTTTTCAAATCTGTCATTGGGTGTTCTGTTTACTGGTTGTTGCCTGGTTATTGTTGTTGCTGCTGACCTGCCCTTCTCTTTCTTCTTCTTGTATTCCAATACCAGGTACACTACCCTGAACCACATTGATGTAAGCTTGTTGAAGTTTGGAATGAAATGTTCGAACACATCTATTGTTCAACTGAGGACTGCCTGCATTTTAATTGATAGTTATTTTAGATGTTTTCCTGTTATATAGATGGTAGTTATGTGTATAATCAAAACTGTGTCTTGAGGTGGGTTATCTGTTAGATATTGTATAACATTGAACTGTTAAATTGAACCCTTGGAATGGTATGAAGTGTAGTCAGTTCAATAGGTTTGTGAAATGGGATTATTGAATCAGTTTGGAGGAACTCGATTGACATCAATAATAGGTGTATCTAGATTAATGTCAGGTTAAAATGGTAATGAACTTGTAATAGGATTTCAATTCATGAGCTGATATAGTAATATTCATCCTACTCGCTAGTAATTTTATCATTAATCATGCTAGTATATTAGGATGTCTTCGTTTGAATAATAGTTTCTGAATTCGATAGTAAGCAAAACCTGAATTATTGCTGGTAGATTAGTGTTGAAATCAGTTAAAAGTTAGGAAAAGAAAGGCTCATTTACATTAAATCGGTTCATTAAAACCCATAGTTGGTAATAGTTAGTGGGTATGATAAATTGGTTTAAGAATTTTGGAGTTCATGTCTGTCAATTAAAATAAAAGTATGCATTGTTGTCAAGATGCATCATCGTTAAGTTGTTGGCTCGAACAACAAAAGCTGGGACGTTGCACGCTTGTAATCAATTAGGCCTTTTCTCTATCTTTAGAGACAAAAGTAAATAGAGAACCATAGTCGCTTTAGGATATCCTTAAAATAAACGAGGCGTGCCTCGCCTAATAAGTTGCAAACTACGGGGCCCTCAATAGGTGCTTATGATAAACACTTAGGTCTCGGGATCGGCCGCTTAGCGAATTTCACGGCCTTTTTCCCAAAATAACAACGCGTTAGTCTCTTTAGGTGCGTACTTTAAATAATATTACCTTCTTAAACCCAGGTGCACATTTATGTGACCCAATCCAAATCTCAATGAAGTCGAAATATGTCGATAATCATGGGTACATAGATTGTGACGTGGTTCGAGATGCATTTCCGTGACGTTGCAATTTTTTTTAATAATGAATGAGACGAGCCTCGACAAACAAAATACATAAGCTGCGGGGCCCTATATAAGTGTTTGTAAAATTCCTTAGACTTCGGGATGGGCTATTTAGCAAAGGTTCACGACCTTCCCCAAAATGATAATACGCTAGTCGCTTTAGGCGCGCCTTTAATAATTTACTTTCTTAAACTCGGGTGCACATTTATGTGACCCAAATCCAAATCTCAACGGAGTCGAAATGTGTCGATAACCACGGGTACATTGATGTGACGTGGTTCGAGATATGTTTTCACAACGTTGCAATTCTCTGTTAAAATAATAATGATAATAATAAAAGCGGTTAAAAGTTAAAATTTGCACATAGGTTCATAATTGTATAAAAATCAGATAATTAAGCCGAATATGACAGTTGAGCGACCGTGCTAGAACCACGGAACTCGGGAATGCCTAACACCTTCTCCCGGGTTAACAGAATTCCTTATCCGGATTTTTGGCTCGCGGACTGTAACACAGAGTCAATCCTTTCCTCGATTCGGGATTCAACTGGTGACTTGGGACACCATAAATCTCCCAACTGGCGACTCTAAATTAAATAATAAATCCCGTTTCGATTGTCCTTTAATTTGAAAAACTCCCTCTGCGCCCCGGAGGGCGCGGTAAAAAGAAGGTGTGACAGCCCTGACGACTCTGCTGGGGAGATAACCCAGACTCTCTGGTTCAGGGTTCAGAATTCGAGCTTAGATAAATTTTTATATTTGGCTTTATCTGATTTTGTTACATATTTGGGCCTAATGTGCTAAATGATGCTTTTACCGCTTTGATATTATCTGAACTGTATATAAACTGTGGCGAAACCCTTCTCTTCTTACCTCCGGGGATGTGCTTACTAGTTGAGACTCCCTATTCTGTTAGTGTCATACCCTGAAATAAGAAAGAGGCCGAACAAGTTACTAAGCCGGATGGCCTTTTGGTTCCCGGTACGTAGTCCCCTCCTCGACTCGAGTTGTCTGCTCTGGTACACATTCTAGAACAAATACCCAGGTTACGAACCTAGAATAACTCAGCTTCATGTCGGATACCTAGTAGGAGTTGTTTGCATCATATGCATTTGACTTTGGAGGCTCAACACAGGGGTTGGGTCTGTCTAGGACATGTGTACCAAAAATGAAAAAGACCATCCTGATGCATCTTACTTGCTACTTGTGCATTTATTTGCTTCGGACTTGCATGTTGACCGACTTTTGAATATTTTGAGGAAAGAGAAATAGCAGGATGAGGGTTAAAGAGAGTTAATCGCCTGTTTTGAAAAAATCAATATCCAAATAGTGTCGAAACTCTGCCGAATTTTTGAGAAAATGAAAAAAAAAGAAAAGAAAAGGGGTTTTGTTTATGAAAAATAGTTTATTTGCCAATGAAAAGAGTCTTGTTTTCAAAAGAAGTTTGTTTTATCGACCCGAACTATGCCGGTTTGATTCTCACAAGGTGCGAGATACGTAGGCAACCCTCATCGGGTCCAACCTCCCCTTTTACAAAAATAGCCAAAAATGTCAAATTTTAATTGTCAACATAAATAAGTCGGGTGATGCCGTTTTTGGCAAGAATAGCCGAATGTTCTCGAAAGGGATGCCGGAAGGCTGACTTTGCATAAACGGCCACTTTTAGTCATTTTTTGGATTTTTGACCGGTTGACTCACCCAACTTTAAAATTTTCGTTCTCGAAGTGCTGAAAAGCCGTGTGCGGAGCCGGATCTTCCTTTTAATCTGTGAAAAATTAAAAAATAGTCAATTTGTTGAGTCAAATAAATTTTATTTCTTAATCACCTTAATAAATGTGCAGGATGAGCACGATGCAAAATGAACCTTTTTCAATAATGACTAAAATCCCTTTCAAGTTGTGGCTATGGTGGGATGATTTAGGTGGTGAAGGGCAAGATGAGGTCACGAAATATCTAAAAGGTCTTACAGGTTTATTGAAAATCCAGCCTCGGAGGGATATCATAAGAGCTTTGGTCACCTGCTAGGACCCGACACACAATGTCTTCCACTTCTCCGATTTCGAACTCACTCCGACTTTGGAGGAAATAGCCAGGTACATCGGAAATGCTGAAGTTCCGTTGAGGCAAAACTACCTAGTTGCTCCAAGAGCTGTCACTGTGCATCGGTTTTTGGATTCGTTAAAGATACCCAGGACGGTCCATAACCTAAATTTGGCCGCAGGTTTTTGTAATCCGCGCTTCATATATGACATATACGGTCATGTCAGAGGATTCAACAACCCGGGTAACAAGTTATGCAGCAAAAGTAACCGTCAGAAATGGGACGAGCATAGACGAGTGGCTTTTATGATAACCTTTTTGGGCCTTTTGGTATTTCCAAGGAAAGACGGAAACATTGATCTGAAAGTAGCCGGGGTCGTCAATACCTTGCTCATTCAAGATGAAAGAACTCTCGCACCCATGATAGTAGCTGAAATCTTCCGCGCTCTCACAGCTTGCAAAGCCGGGGGAAACTTTTTTGAGGGGTGCAATGTGTTGCTGCAGATGTGGATGATTGAACACCTATGTCGTCGTCCTCAATTTATGAGTTATGGGTCGACAGAGAAAACATGCATAGAGGAATTTTCTACGAGGATTGATGGAATCAGCTTACCAGAAAGGGTCACAAAATGGATAGCACGCCTCCGTTCTGTCACTGCGGGCCAAATAGAATGGATATTTGGATGGTTGCCTATGGATGATATCATATATATGCCAGCCACTGGACCCCATTTCCTTTTGATGGGACTCCAGAGTATTCAGCCCTATGCCCCGTATCGAGTCTTAAGACAGTTGGGGAGATGCCAAATAGTTCCGAGTGATGAATATCTTAGTGGCCAAGTAGTCGAGATCGGGCCCAACGGACAGTTTCCTGAAGCAGCAGTCCGACAAATTTAGTGTCAGTACTTAACAGCCAATACATGTGTAAGTAATCAGTCCAAGGGTGAAGTTTCGCCGGGATACCTTGCTTAGTTTAGGAAAGAAATCGAGTTTGGGAGACCGGCCAAAAGGCCCCATCTTCAGGAGTTCGTCCAGGCGTCGCAAGAACAGTGGGATTGGTTGGCTAAAGAGGAGAGTTACAGGGCAGAAATAGGCAAGCTGAGGCAACAGATTAGAGACCTGGAATTTGAAAATAGTCTGCAAGTTGATGCCGATCGGGGAGAAAAGAGAAAATTGGCCCAAGAAAATGAGGCGCTTAAAGCCTAAATCCGACAAAATGAGGAGAGATGCTGACAAACAACAAAAGAGTCGGTCGGATGAGCGGTTAATAAAAGGATTGAAAAAGGAAATCGGTGAGTGCCAGGATGATTTGAAGAAATCTGAGGATACCATAGCACAACTCCAGGCGCAATGGGAAAAGAGAACGAAAGAGCGCACACAGTACTTACAGCAAGCGAGGAAAGATTATGAAAAGACCATTGTCAGTCTAAAAAGGAAGGTGACCACCCTAGAGAGCAATGCGGCTAAACAAGCCAAGGCTTTTGAAACCGAGAGTAAACACTGCTATAATCTGATGGCTTCAATGGAAGATGAAATACAGCAGTTACGGAAACAACATCTGCATGATTCTCGGGTTTTGAAGACTAGAGGGGATCAGACAAAACGCCTACTCCTAGAGAAAGACCGAACCAGGAACAAGATCCTGACTATTGCTCATGCTATTACCAGGAAATGTCGGGAGTGTGAAAACATGACCCGCACTACCTTCTTCTCGGCGGCGATGGTATTTGTGAAGCAGATCATGTATGAATTTGAACAGCTGGAAAGGAACCTTACACCTAAACCCGCGGTGAGGCCGAATGACGCCCCGCGGGCACCCAAATTTAAAACTTTAATATGTTCATAGTTTGAATTTGCATTTTCTTTTTCTTAGAGTCTGTTTCCTGTTAGAGTCTGTCTTTATTTCGCATCAGAGTATGTCAGTAGTTATTGAGTTCGTACTTAGTTTGGTTTCGAGTATGTTATTTTCCTTTCCAAAAAGCGTCTGGTTTGTAATAGAATGTTTATTAATGAAAAATTGAAAATTTCCAAAAAATTATCTTTTTGCTTTTCGCACTTATGTGGCAGAACTACGCGCGGTCTGATTCATGCGGGGACATGATACGTAAGTAATCCACATAAGATTCGACCACCACTAAAAAGAATAAGAGAAATGGCAAAGTGAATAAAAGAAAGGAAAAGAAAGAAATAAAAAGAGAGATAAAGAAAGTTTCAGAAACACTTAAACGAGGCACGAACAAAGTAAACCGGAATGACGCATGCGGTCGAAGCAAAGACATGTTAGAAATGGTTAAACTGCCTAGGAACATTGCATCCCCCAACGTGAAATTACAATATGTGTTAACTCTAACGCTAACAAGTTTGTTGTTTCCCTAGAGATTTCGAACCAGTTAGTTTGTTAGAACGTTCTGGCAGATTACCATTACCAAAAAAGATCCAAATGGCCCGTACTAAAAAGCATGACTAGTTCAGACCAAAGTGTCGAGGATGAAAGGACGGAGAATCAAATGCTGAAGGAGGAAATGGATAAGATGAGATAGGAGATGAAAGAAATGCAGCTGGTCTTAGCTAGGGTACAAAAGCTGCCTAACCCTCCCGTTATTCCCACTCTCCCACCAGGACACACGCCGGAATACCCTTCCCCCGGCCCTTTGACAAGCTTCCCCAGTCACCAATACTATCAGGGAAGAAATGCCTATGATCCCCAAGATTCACAACCCAATGAGAACCCTCCTCCACCAAATGTTCCTGTTTTCGTGGTACCCCCACCAGCCACGCTGCAAAGATCATCCAACGAGCCGTTGTTTCAGGCTCACGATAACCAATATTACCCCCTGAACCAACCTTCAAAGCACCCGAGCCTCATACTTATAATACTCACTTCGAGATCCCGGTAGAGACTGAAAAGCCGGCTAAGAGCCTAGAGCAAGACGAAGTGCTTCGAAAGTTTAAAAGCCTAGAGTAGTCCTTCAGGAATATCCATGGGTTAGGCAACCAAGTTAGTGTGGCCTACAAAGATTTGTGCCCATTCCCCGACATTCAATTGCCGGCAGGGTTCAAGAAGCCAAAGTTTGATCTATATGAGGGGCACGATGATCCAATGGCACATCTGCGAGGGTTTTGCAGCAAGATGAAAGGAGCAGGTGGTAAAGATGAGCTGCTAATAGCTTACTTTGGTCAAAGTCTAAGCGGGTTTGCACTGGAATGGTACACAAGGCAGGATCCGAGCAGGTGGTACACCTGGGACGATATAGCATAAGCATTCATAGGTCACTTCCAGTACAACCTTGAGATCGTCCCTGACCGTCTCACATTGTTGAAACTTGAGAAGAAGCCCGGGGAAAGCTTCCGAGAATTTGGGTTCCGCTGGAGAGAGCAGGCGGCAAGAGTTGATCCTTCGATAAGAGAGGGGGAAAGGGTGGACTACTTTCTACAGACTCTGGAGCCAACTTACTTCGGTCACCTGGTGACGTTAGTTGGCAAATCTTTCAACGAAGTAGTAAAAATGGGCGGTATGATTGAAGGGGGACTTAAGTCCAACAAAATCCTAAGCTATTCGGTGATTAAAGCAACCACTCAGGCCATCCAGAGCGGCGCAGGAGGTGCACTCGGGAAGAAGAAAAGGGAAGATGTCGCAACAGTCGAGGTAGGTACTTGGTCCAGATCCAGAGGCCCTCCCCTCACTACCAACCTAGACCCTATCACTCAAATTACCCACACATTCCATACGGCCCTCCACAGCCCTACTACCCACCACAAGAGCCACATTTCTCTGTCCATCATGCCCAAACTTACACCCAGCCTCCGGCTTGCCCGCAATGGCGTGCGCTGGCTCCCCAAAATACATATCCACCTCCATAAAACACATATCCACCTCCACAAAACACATATCCACCTCCACAAAATACATATCCACCTCCACAAAATACATATCCACCACCAAGGTCCTACAAGAATCCTTCGGGACCAGGTTTCCGTGGGAATCAAACTTTCAGGAATGAAAGGGTGCAGAGGCAGAGAACATTCACTCGATGGGAGAAACCTATACTACTCTGTTCCATAAATTGAGGCAGTTAGGCCTATTGAGTCCCGTGGAGCCCAAATTACCAAATCCCCTTCCCAAAAATCTGGACCACTCGGTAAGCTGTGAATATTGTTCGGGGGCTCCCGGGCATGATACTGAGAAGTGTTGGAAGTTGAAGACTGCCGTACAAGATCTTATTGACATAAATAGGATCGAGGTCCAGGAGCCAAAGGCACCTAACATCAATCAGAACCCATTGCCGGCACACCATGAAGCCCACATGATCAAACTAGTGCATGAAGGAGGGAAGCTCAAGAAGCCCTCACAAACGGTAATGATGATCCGTGCCAGTCCGAAAGAAAAGTCGATCAGTAGAGAGGCGGTAGTACAGTTGGAAAGGGAAGAAGGCAAGCCAGTGGTGGTGATAGGGAAGAGTTCGTCTGATGTTTCCAAGAATCCAGAGCCGGTCAAAGTAACGATGCAAGGGATATCAAGCAAGCCAGTAGCCGTGAAGGGGGCATGCACAGGACCAGTTATTATCAGGCCAGTAATGCAGTTGCCAATAATCAGCGAGAAAGCTGTGCCATGGAGCTACAGTCAAGTAATGGTAATGCATAAGGGGAAGGAAGTTGTGGAGGAAATATGTGAGGCACAGGGGTTAACTCGTTTGAGAAAGTGTTTTGCTCCCGCAGAGTTAAGAAGGGCCAATCCAGTAGTGACAAAGAATCCAGTTACCGAGGAAGAGGCGGAAGAATTTTTAAAGAAAATAAAGGCGCAAGATTACTCCATTGTGGAGCAGTTGAGGAAGACCCCGGCACAGATCTCATTGTTATCATTGTTGATCCATTCAGATGAGCATCGCCAGGTATTGATGAAAATTCTGAACGAAGCCCATGTTCCGGATAAGATCTCTGTGAATCATCTAGAGAAAATAGCAAACAAGATTTTCGAGGTCAACAGGGTCACTTTTTCATACGATGAGTTGCCCGTGGAGGGTATAGAACATAATAGAGCCCTTTATTTAACCGTGAAGTGCGAAGACTCGGTAGTCACCCGAGTACTGATTGATAATGGGTCCAGTGCCAATATCTGTCCTTTGGCCACATTGAACAAACTGAAGGTCGATGTTGACATGATTCACAAGAACAACATCTATATTCGAGGGTTTGATGGTGGTGGTACAGACACAGTGGGTGACATCATACTTGAATTAACAATTGGTCCAATCGAGTTCACCATGGAGTTTCAAATGTTAGATGTGGCAGTGTCATATAATCTTCTGTTGGGGCGACCCTGGATCCACGCCGCCAAAGCAGTGCCTTCTACATTGCACCAGATGGTGAAATTTGAATGGGACAGGCAGGAGATAGTGGTGCACGGGGATGATACTGTGAGTGATGCCGTTGTGCCATTCATAGAAACTGATGATGGCAAAGGTCCATGGGTGTACCAGGTTTTCAACGCGGTTTTAGTGGATAAAATTTCTAAAGGCGAGGACCTTCCACTTCCCAGGATCGCAGCTGCAACTGTCATGGTAGCCTCGGAGATGTTGAAAAATGGGTTTGTACCAAGGAAAGGTTTGGGGGCTGATCTTCAGGGTATTGTTCAGCCGGTTTCTTTGCCCAAAAATCTGGATACTTTTGGGTTGGGGTTCAAGCCTACAACGGCGGATGTGAGACGGGCCCGCAAGTTGAAGAAAAGAGTCTGGGTCCTTCCTAAGCCAATCCCGTGCCTATCCAGATCATTTGTCAGAGCAGGTATCAGAAAGTTGTCGGTCCCCAAAATTCCCGGACCTCTGATTGGGTCAGATGGAGATTTGAATCAGGGTTTTGAAAGGCTGTTCGCCGACGTCAACGTGATAGAAGCTGGAGAAGGTTCCAGTAGGGCATATATACAGTTTGTGGGGCCTAGGGCAAATATCAACAATTGGATGGCTACTCCCCTTCCTACTCGGAGGGAGTCTTGGTAGTGGGCTCTGATTTTTCTTTCTTGTTTTTTTGGATTATTCCAGGGTTGTAATCCAGTTTTATTTTGTATTCGGCAAATTGTGAAACTCTGTTATCCCGTATTTTTATAAAGTAAAAGCTTTTCTCTTCTTATTTTGTTTTAATTTTGTTTTCTTCTTTTCTCTTTCTGAATAGTTCTCTTTATATTGGTTCTAATGACATGGCATGCATAACGGATCTTCAACCTAGTCTAAAAAATCAGTCTGATTCCGAACTAATTGTACAAGAGGTCGATTATGATGATGAATCGGAATACGATGAGGATGAAGCCTTCGAAGAGATAAACAGAGAGTTAAGCCAGTTTGAAGAGAAATCCAAGCCCAACTTAAATGACACAGAAGCCATCAATTTAGGGGATGCAGATGATATCAGGAAAACTAAAATAAGTATCCACATTGCACCGAATATCAGGGAAAAACTAATCAAAGCACTTATTGAGTTCAAAGACGTTTTTGCATGGTCGTATGATGACATGCCGGGGTTAAGCACGAATTTAGTGGTTCACAAATTGCCCATTAACCCGGCATGCCCTCCCATCAAGTAGAAATTGAGGAAGTTCAAAACAGACATGAGTGTGAAGATTAAAGAGGAAGTAACCAAGCAGCTGCAAGCAAAGGTTATTCGGGTCACTCGATATCCTGATTGGTTGGCTAATGTGGTGCCAGTGCCGAAGAAAGATGGGAAGATCATGGTGTGTGTCGATTACCGCAATCTGAACAGGGCAAGCCCAAAGGATAACTTTCCATTACCCAACATCCATATCTTGATCGATAATTGTGCCGGACGTGAGATCGGGTCTTTTGTGGATTGCTATGCTGAGTATCATCAGATTCTGATGGATGAAGAAGATGCGGAAAATATGGCTTTCATTACACCATGGGGGACTTATTGCTACCGGGTAATGCCATTTGGTTTGAAGAATGCTAGGGCAACGTACATGAGAGCAATGACTACTGTGTTTCATGACATGATACACAAAGAGATTAAGATATACGTGGACGACGTGATCATAAAATCCAAGCATCAAGAAGACCACGTAGCAGACCTGAGGAAGTTATTCCAAAGACTTCGAAGGTATGATATTAAGCTCAACCCAACCAAATGTGCATTTGGTGTTCCATCTGGAAAGCTGTTGGGATTCATCGTCAATCGGCGAGACATTGAGTTGGACCCGTCAAAGATCAAATCCATCTAAGATTTGCCACCGCCGAAGAACAAGATAGAAGTAATGAGTCTGTTGGGAAGGTTGAATTATATCAGCAGGTTTATTGCTCAACTCACAGCAACTTGTGAACCTATTTTTCAGCTACTGAAGAAAGATGCTGCGGTAGAATGGACGACAGAATATCAGGAAGCATTTGACCAAATCAAAGGATATTTATCAAATCCACCTGTGTTGGTTCCACCTGAGCCGGGAAGACCGTTAATTCTTTATCTAACGGTCCTAGAGAATTCGTTTGGCTGCGTACTGGGGCAGCCCGACATTACGGCAAGGAAGGAGCAAGCCATCTATTATCTCAGCAAGAAGTTTACAGGCTATGAGGTTAAGTACACTCAACTCGAGAAGACATGTTGCACCCTAACTTGGGTGGCCCAGAAATTGAAGCATTATATGTCATCATATACTACTTATCTCATTTCCCGCTTGGATCCACTGAAGTATATTTTCCAGAAGCCTATGCCCACAGGGAGATTGGCGAAATGGCAGATATTACTCACAAAATTCGACATCGTCTATGTGACGAGGACGACCATGAAAGCCCAAGCATTGACTGATCACTTGGCTGAGAATCCTGTTGATGAAGAATACGAGCCCTTGAGAACGTATTTTCCTGATGAAGAAGTGATGCATGTAGATGAGTTGGAAATAACCAAGGAACCAGGATGGAAACTTTTTTTCGATGGAGCCGCAAATGCGAAGGGAGTTGGAATAGGAGCGGTACTTATTTCTGAAACAGGACATCATTATCCTGTTACGACCCAGCTGCGTTTCTATTGTAACAACAACATGGTTGAGTATGAGGCATACATTTTGGGTCTACGGCTAGCTGCAGACATGGATGTACAGGACGTCTTGGTCTTGGGAGACTCGGACCTCCTGGTGCATCAGATTCAGGGTGAATAGGAAACAAGGGATTTGAAGCTCATACCATATCGACAATGTTTGCACGATCTAAGCAAGCGATTTCGATCAGTGGAGTTCAGACATATACCAAGAGTTCATAATGAGGTTGCCGATGCTTTGTCCACCTTAGAATTGATATTGCACCACCCAGACAAAATTCATATTGACCCATTGCATATCCAGGTTCGTGATCAGCATGCTTATTGCAACATGATAGAGGAAGAAATGGATGGCGAGCCATGGTTTTATGATGTCAAGGAATACCTCAGGATGGGGATATACCCAGAGCAGGCCACCGGAGATCAAAAGAGAGCCATTAAGCGATTGGCAAATGGATTTTTCCTCAGTGGAGGAGTGTTATACAAAAGAACACCAGATTTGGGATTGCTGAGATGTATAGATGCTAGTCAAGCCACGACAGTTATGACAGAGGTACATGTTGGAGTTTGTGGGATACATATGAGTGGATATGTATTGGCGAAGAAGACTCTTTGAGCAGGGTACTATTGGCTCACTATGGAGCGTGATTGTATCAGTTTCGTGCAGAAATGCCGTCAGTGTCAGATACACGAAGATCTGATTCATTCTCTGCCGACAGAATTGCATACAATGTCAGCACCATGGCCATTTGTTGCTTGGGGCATGGATATCATTGGACCAATTGAGCCAGCAACTACCAACGGTCATAGGTTCATTCTGGTGACCATCGATTATTTCACTAAGTGGGTTGAAGCTAAAACTTTCAAGTCAGTAACCAAGAAAGCAGTGGTAGATTTTGTTCACTCCCATATCATCTGTAGATTTGGAATCCCAAAGGTGATCATCACGGATAATGGTGCTAATCTTAACAACAATTTGATGAAAGAGGTATGTCAACAGTTTAAGATTACACACCGCAATTCCACCCCATATCGTCCCAAGGTGAATGGAGCAGTTGAGGCAGCCAACAAAAACATAAAGAAGATACTTCGAAAGATGGTAGAAGGTTCAAGGCAATGGCATGAAAAATTACCATTTGCATTGTTGGGTTATCGCACTACTGTCCGTACTCTAGTAAGGGCAACTCCTTATTTGTTGGTATATGGAACTGAAGCAGTAATACCGGCGGAAGTTGAAATTCCATCCCTTCGGATTGTCGCTGAGGCTGAGATTGATGATGATGAGTGGGTCAAAACCCGTTTGGAGCAGTTGAACTTGATTTATGAAAAGAGATTGGCAGTTGTGTGTCATGGCCAGTTATATCAAAAGAGAATGACAAGAGCATACAACAAAAAGGTGCGTCCCTGGAAGTTTGAAGTGGGCCAGCAAGTGCTAAAACACATCCTCCCACATCAGCCTGAGGCAAAGGGCAAGTTCGCCCCGAATTGGCAAGGGCCATTCATTGTAACCAGAGTGTTGTCCCATGGCACTTTATGTTTAACAGATATCGACGAGAAATGCGTCGACATGGCTATCAATTCTGACGCAGTCAAGAGATATTATGTGTAATCCTTTGATTGCAATTGATGTTTGTCTGTTTGTACTTGGCATTTATTGGAGAATGAAATGACGGAGGCAATTCTTTCTTTTATCCAAACACTTTAACCTTTGCTTCCCCTTTTGAGCCTTATTTATTTCTTTCATACCCCTCTTTGGAATCAGTAATGAAAATGAAAGAAAAAGAGAAGAGAAAAATAATGATAATAAAGGCAAAAGAAAAGTCACAAGAAAAACAAAGAAATTGGGAACTACGTTTGACCTGATTCCTTAAAGAGGATATGTAGGCGCCTCATGGCTCGGTCATAGGGTAACAAAAAATAAAAATCCCCAAGCAAGAAACTGGGGCAAAAGTTGTGTTTGTAATTTTGGAAAGGAAGTTGATTCCAAGAGTTGTAATGTTTTACCCATCAAAATTATTTTAAACCTTTTGATACCCCTTTTTTCTTTTAGCCATACACAAAAAACCATATTGATGTCCAAAAAAGACCTCCCGATCAGTATCCGAGAAGTGCCAAGTCATGCAAATAGAAGTCGGGAATAACATTATGATCCCCAGCAGAGAAGATGATCACAAGCTGGAAATGAATTGGTAGCCGAAAGAATCCCCAGCAGAGAGAGTCATATCGGCAACACTCCAATCCCTAGCTGAGAAAGAAAAAATAAAATGAGAGAGTCTTATGGTGAAAACCTTCATAGGCACCGTAAGGCGACGAAAGCTGAGAGAAACAATATGAGAGAGTCTTATGGTGAAAACCTCCATAGGCACCGTAAGGCGACGTAAGTTGAGAGAAATAAAATGAGAGAGTCTTATCGGTGAAAACCTTCACAGGCACCATAAGGCAACGGGAGTTGAGAGAAATGAGAGAGTCTTAGTAGTGAAAACCCCTCGAAGGGCACTATGAGGCGACAAGACAAGATTGGCGAAAAGGATCCGCATTTGGCAAAGAGTTGAGTGCCTGTTTATCCCCAGCAAGATGAGGCCGTCCGAAAGATTGATTGATACAAGTAGACTGGGTTGATTAATCCGGAATGCACGAAATGATCGTTGGGATCGATTATATCATTCAGATAAGTTCTTTTCTTTCTTTTTCCCCAGCATTTGTTTAGAAAGACTTCTTCCTTTTCTATCTCTTGAAATCATCACTTTTTTATTTCTTGGTAGCAGTTTGTTTTTTTTGAAAAGGATTTTCAGAGCTTATTACCAGTTGCCAAAACGATGCAAAGCAAAATGCGAATAGGACAGGCCAAAGATAAGGCGCCAAAGCGAAAAGAAGTTTGTCGCAAGACCAAATGATGAATGGGTCTAGATTCCAAGGGGACCAAATTTCCAGGAGAAGTTAGAGAAAAATAGAAAATTAGGAAGTTGAATTCCAAGAGGATCCCCAGCAGATTTGCGAGATGTAAGAACAACTCCGATAGATTATCGACCAAGTTCTACGATGGTCGGACAACACAGAGCGGGGAAGGAAGAGAAAAGAAAAACCATCCCCAGCAGGAATATCATCCCCAACAAATAATATCATTCCCAGCAAGTTTTGTAATAAAACGCAAAGCAAGGGAAGGAAAAAGGGAAAAACCATCCCCAGCAGGAGTGGCACGACCACTCGCCACGTTTTAAACTAGCATATTTTTTCTTTGATTTGAATCAGGGGAAAGGAAATGTTATTGACAACAAAGAAGATTATCAAACTGGGACAGAAATTTTTCTCTCATTGCGAAAATTTTCTTGAAATCAGATAGCCACTTGGGGAAGATGGAAGATAACACAAGTTTTGAAGAAGTGGAATCCCCAGCAGTTTACGAGATAAGGCAATACAAGTTTTAAAGAAAGCAATCTTGGAAGAAGCAAGATAACCCAAGTTTTAAGGGTAGTGGTCTTTGAATCAGTATCATCCCCACCATTGTTAAAAGGAGGAAAGTAACTAGTCTTAACGAAGGAAGATAATTCCCTAGCAGTGTTATCCCCGACAGGTTTCAGAAAAGTGAAAACACCAGTTTGAGGGAAGTAGTTCCAGTGGAAAGAAAGCGCCAACTTTAAAGGAAGTAGTCTTTGAAGAAGGAAAATAACATATTTTTGAATAAAACACCGGTGTTATCCCCAGCTATTTTCAGAGGAATGAAGCACCAGTTCAGAGGGAAGCAGTTCTAAAAGAAATAATTTCAAGTTAGAAGGAAATTGGTTTGGGAGGCAGGAAGGAACAACAACAATAAAACGCATTTCTTGAGAAGATTGAAGTCAGGAGCCCACCTGGAGAATAGAGGTGTCATATCTTTAAGTTGCAGTCAAAGTCAGGAGCCCGCCTGAAGAATGAAGGTGTTATATCTCAAATTATAGCTGAAGTCAGGAGCCCGCCTGGAGAATAGAGGTGTTATATCTTTAAGTTGCAGTCGAAGTCAGGAGCCCGCCTGAAGAATGGAGGTGTTATATCTCAAATTATAGCTGAAGTCAGGAGCCCGCCTGTAGAATGGAGGTTGCCATATCTTAAGTTGAAGAAGTCAGGAGCCCGCCTGGAGAATAGAGGTGTTATATCTCAAAGCTGTAGTTGAAGTCAGGAGCCCGCCTGTAAAATGGAGGTGTTATATTTCTTGAGAAGGTTGAAGTCAGGAGCCCGCCTGGAGAATGGAGGTGTTATGTTTTTAAGAAATTGTTGAAATCAGGAACCCGCCTGGAGAATGAAGGTATTACATTCTGAGTTGTAGTTGAAGTCAGGAGCCTGCCTATAGAACGGAGGTTGTTATATTTTTAAGTTGAAGAAGTCAGGAGCCCGCCTGTAGAATGGAGGTTGTTAAATTTTAAGTTGATGAAGTCAGGAACCCGCCTGTAGAACGGAAGTTGCTATATTTCAAGTTGAAGGAGTCAGGAGCCCGCCTGTAGAACGGAGGTTGTTACAATTTCAAGTCGAAGTCAGGAGGCCGCTTGTAGAATGGAGGTTGTTAAATTTCAAGTTGTTATTGAAGTCAGGAGCCCGCCTGTAAAATGGAGGTTGTTATCATTGCAAGTTGCAGACGAAATCAGGAGCCCGCCTGGAGAATGGAGGTATTATATTTTTAAGAAGTAGCTGAAGTCAGGAGCCCGCCTGTAGAACAGAGGTTGTTATATTTTAAGATAAAGGAGTCAGGAGCCCGCCTGTAGAACGGAGGTTGTTATATTTTAAGTTAAAGGAGTCAGGAGCCCGCCTGAAGAATGGAGGTATTATGTTCTGAGTTATAGTTGAAGTTAGGAGCCCGCCTGTAGAACGTAGTTTGTTATATTTAAGGTTGATGAAGTCAGGAGCCCGCCTGTAGAACGGAGGTTGTTATATTTTAAGTTGAAGCAGTCAGGAGCCTGCCTGTTAGAACAGAGGTTGTTATATTTGAAGTTGATGAAGTCAGGAACCCGCATGGAGAATGGAGACAGTATTATCTTTTTTAACGTCAAGTTGGAGTCAGGAGCCCGCCTGTAGAACAGAGAAATAAATTTCAAGATTGAGGTCAGGAGCCCGCCTGTAGAACGGATGTTGTTAAATTTTAAAGTTGTTGCATTCGGGAGCCCACCCGTAGAACGGAGGCGTTACTTTTTAAGTTGTTAAAGTCAGGAGCCCGCCTACAGAATAAAGGAATACATTTCAAGATCAAATCAAAGGTTAGTAATGCGGAGGGTTACAACAAAATACCCCAATCATGAATCCCATCGCAGAAATCAGAAGGAAGACTACAAGAGCAAGTTGAAAATAGATAAGATGTTGTAATCCCCAGTTTAGTCTAGCTTCTTGTTTTCTTTTGGCCCGGGGTAATAAGGAGGTCGGAAAGCAGTAGTAACAGCATGCAACAGCAGTAACAGCAAAAATGCAGTCCCATGGTAGTCCCAACTACCAAAACTTCCTAAACTACATTAACCTGATTCCCTTCTAGCCAGGGATATGTAGGAAACCTTTGAAGCAAAGGTTCAGTTAAATCTTTTCAAAAATGCTTCACACGGAGTATTCCAACGGGCAAAAATCACTCGTATCCGCTCACTTTATCTTTGCATGAAAACTCTTTGTGTTTTCGGACAAAGAGGGGCAGCTGTGAGCACGTGATTTTTGCCCTATGAGAACTACTCCCAAAAATTCAAAATAAAATGGTTTTGAGTTGTTTGTGATTTATTTGTATTTTTGTCTATGTATGTTTATTTTTACTTTAATTAAGAAAAATACAAAAATATGTGTTGCATGTGCATTTAGGATTTAATTTTCCAATTTAGGACTTAATTAAACAATCAAGTTTTTTTACAAAACGGAAAAGTCACAAAAATATGTACTTTGCATTTTTAGCATTTAATGTCCAAATTGTGTGATTGTCTTTGTATTTAATTTTGGGTGATAATTATTATTAAGGGTTAATTAGTATTCTTTAAAGTTAATTTTGAGTTTTGGTAATTAGAAATCATAAAGAAAATAAAAGAAAAGAAGGAACAAGAGAAGAAGAGTTAAAATCGGATTGGACTGGTTATTAAAAGGGAAATCAGGCCCAAAATAACCCCTTACCAGCCCAATGCTCGCCTGAAACCCAGTCCGCCCCAGCCTCGCCCCAAACGACGCCGTTTAAATCATCTCCACAAAAGCCGTTGATCTTCGTTGATCACACGGTCACAAATCCCCCTCACAACCCGACCCGTACATCCCAATAACCGATCCAACCCTAGAACTGAACCAAACGACCCCGTTTCCCTTCCCCAAGTTGATCTGAACCCTCCATCACCCTTAATCCAATGGTTCACATTGATTGACCTTTTTTTTAATATATCAAACCCATCAATGCCCCTAAACCCATCTCCAGTACCAAACCCCCCCTCTCTGTATCGTCTCCAAGTTCAGAGACCAAATCCCCTCCGAAACCCTAGCCGCCCTCCACTCCTTCGCCATAAACCTGGCGACTCTGGCTCCGATGACCGCCAAAACAACACCCCGAAACCGCCAAACCACCCCCTCCACGAATCCACACCCCTTTTTCTTCGAATTATCACCGGTGTTTTCGAATCATCAATCGAAGATTGGTCCTAAACCCTAGCCGCCTCCACTCGATCCCAAACTAACACCCGACGCCCACCCGATCTCCCTCGTCCCTAAACCACCCCTAGTTTCCCTCGAATCTAACTAGAACTTATCGAATCTTAATTCGACTGAACAGGCCCTAGAGAGCCAAAAGAATTCGAGGTTGTAATCGACCTTAGTCAAGTGTTCTCAGTCGAGAACACTCGATTAAGTTCCATTTTGGATTCAAAACTCAAGTTGAAGTTTCAACTAGAACTGTTCGGAGTTTAGCCTTAATTTCGAGGTATTTTCTTTTCTTCTCCTCTTTTATCTTTCGTTGCTGTTTATCTGTTTTGTATTTCACCATCGTTCAAATTCGTATGGTTGGTTGGTATATGTTGAATCGATTGAGTGTGTTTGTCCATTAGTTTGATTGTAAAAGTCAGTGTCAATAAGGCCTGGTATAAAGCCATGATTACTCCTGTGATGGTTTGGTGTTATTATTTGGTTCAAGATGTTTCATCTGTGTTGTCTATCTTTTTTGTCGCATATGAATTCAGTGTAGTTACAATGATTCATTTGTTCTTGTTTGGATTCAATTTAGGATTGTGTTAGTTCATTTCTATGTATCCGTAACCTTGAAAGTTCAATAGGAGTTTGTCCTGAATCATTGTTCTTATGTTGATGCCATTTGATCTGATTTAAATTCTAGTTTGAACGGTCATTTTAATTCGAATTGAATTGGTTATAGCTGAAAGATGTAGTATAGATTAAAGGGTTTAAGGTAGGACATTAAATTGCCAGGAGTTTTCAGGGGTATTTTGGGGTTTTAAAAGGCTTGAAATGTTTAGTGTTAGTGATCTGACCGTAAGGGTACTTAATTAACCATTAAACTAATACTTTGTCTAGTAGTAGTGGCTTGGGAAACATAATAGCATGGGGGATTAATTGAATATTATAAGCTGCCCATGCCTTTGGACACAAGACACTTGATAATGGACTGTAAGAGAATATCATGGGCAAAAGATGGTGGTTGTATTAGTTTAAGTGTTTCAAGAGGGCCATGAAGGGGGTCAGTTTTGGTGGTATAAATAAAAGCATTGAGGATAGATTTAGGGTTTTTTTTGGAGGTCTTAAAATCAGTTTAAAGAAAGAATTAGAAGAACAAAAAAGAAAAGAAAAGAGTCTTTCAGTGAGTATTGAGAAAGAGTTGAGGTTCAATTTTAAAACGATAAACTTCAAGGGTCAGTATTTGAGTGTTTTTACTGTTTCATTGGGGTTCAGTTTGGTCCTATTTTGATCTTGAAGAGTTTGGGGTTCAATCAGTTGCTGAATACTACTGCTGATTGGGATTTCTGGTCATTTGCTGTTGTTACTATTGTATTGGTTGGTTTGGTCTTTCCAAAGTCGCCTCAGTCGCTGGTGTTATTGTCCCATTGGTGTTACTGGCTGGTTATTTATGAGATTTCACTGAGGTTTTAAGTTGTTTTTCTTGAGTTCGTTATTTCTGGTCTGCATTGGTTTGTGTTGGTACTGTTTCATTGAGTGTGTTGGAACCCTGTTGGTTTTCAAATCTGTCACTGGGTGTTCTGTTTACTGGTTGTGGCTGGTTATTATTGCTGCTGCTGATCTACCCTTCTCTTTCTTCTTCTTGTATTCCAATACTAGGTACACTACCCTGAACCATATTGATGTAAGCTCGTTGAAGTTTGGAATGAAATGTTCAAACACATCTATTGTTCAACCGAGGACTGCCTACATTTTAATTGATAGTAGTTTTAGATGTTTTCCTGTTATATAGATGGTAGTTATGTGTATAATCAAAATTGTGTCTTGAGGTGGGTTATCTGTTAGATATTGTATAACATTGAACTGTTAAATTGAACCCTTGGAATGACATGAAGTGTAGTCAGTTCAATAGGTTTGTGAAATGGGATTGTGGAATCAGTTTGGAGGAACTCGATTGACATTAGTTATAGGTGGATCTAGATTAATGTCAGGTTAAAAGGGTAATGAACTTGTAATAGGATTTCAATTCATGAGCTGATCTAGTAATATTCATCCTACTCGCTAGTAATTTTATCATTAATCATGCTAGTATATTAGGATGTCTTCGTTTGAATAACAGTTTCTGAATTCGATAGTAAGCAAAACCTGAATTATTGCTGGTAGATTAGTGTTGAAATCAGTTAAAAGTCAGGAAAAGAAAGGCTCATTTACATTAAATCGGTTCATTAAAACCCATAGTTGGTAATAGTTAGTGGGTATGATAAATTAGTTTAAGAATTTTGGAGTTCATGTCTATCAATTAAAATAAAGGTATGCATTGTCGTCAAGATGCATCATCGTTAAGTTGTTGGCTCGAACAATAAAAGCTGGGACGTTGCACGCTTGTAACCAATTAGGCCTTTTCTCTATCTTTAGAGACAAAAGTAAATAGAGAACCATAGTCGCTTTAGGATATCCTTAAAATAAACGAGGCGTGCCGCCTAATAAGTTGCAAACTGCGGGGCCCTCAATAGGTGCTTATGATAAACACTTAAGTCTCGGGATCGGCCGCTTAGCGAATTTCACGGCCTTTTCCCCAAAATAACAACGCGTTAGACTCTTTAGGCGCGTACTTTAAATAATATTACCTTCTTAAACCCGGGTGAACATTTATGTGACCCAAATCCAAATCTCAACGAAGTCGAAATATGTCGATAATCACGGGTACATTGATTGTGACGTGGTTCGAGATGCATTTCCATGACGTTGCAATTTTTTTTTAATAATGAATGAGACGAGCCTCGACAAACAAAATACATAAGCTGCGGGGCCCTCTATAAGTGTTTGTAAAATTCCTTAGACTTCGGGATGGGCCGTTTAGCAAAGGTTCACGACCTTCCCCAAAATGATAATATGCTAGTCGCTTTAGGCGCGCCTTTAATAATTTACTTTCTTAAACTCGGGTGCACATTTATGTGACCCAAATCCAAATCTCAACGGAGTCAAAATGTGTCAATAACCACGGGTACATTGATGTGACGTGGTTCGAGATACATTTTCGCAACGTTGCAATTCTCTGTTAAAATAATAATGATAATAATAAAAGCGGTTAAAAGTTAAAATTTGCACATAGGTTCATAATTGTATAAAAATCAGATAATTAAGCCGAATATGACAGTTGAGTGACCGTGCTAGAACCACGGAACTCGGGAATGCCTAACACCTTCTTCCGGGTTAACAAAATTCCTTATTCGGATTTCTGGCTCGCAGACTGTAACACAGAGTCAATCCTTTCCTCGATTCGGGATTTAACGGTGACTTGGGACACCATAAATCTCCCAAGTGGCGACTCTGAATTAAATAATAAATCCTGTTTCGATTGTCCTTTAATTGGAAAAACTCCCTCTGCACCCCGGAGGGCGCGGTAAAAAAGAGGTGTGACAGCTCTGGCGACTCTGCTGGAGAGATAACCCAGAATCTCTGGTTCAGGGTTTAGAATTCGAGCTTAGATAAATTTTTATATTTGGCTTTATCTGATTTTGTTACATATTTGGGCCTAATGTGCTAAGTGATGCTTTTACCGCTTTGATATTATCTGAACTGTATATAAGCTGTGCCGAAACCCTTCTATTCTTACCTCCGGGAATGTGCTTACTGGTTAAGACTCCCTATTCTGTTAGTGTCATACCCTGAAATAAGAAAGAGGCCGGACAAGTTACTAAGCCGGATGACCTACTAAAAGAGCTGATGAACAGCTGAAGGAGAGCCAATTTTGCCCGCGGATGAGAATCGCACCAAGGCCCCCCAAAACTACCCTACTCCACCCGCACCATCCAAATAATCATCAGCGGAGGCATTATAGCAGCAATCACCATGTGAAATTCACCACCATACACAAATTGAAGCGGTTGATCACCCATGAATGGTATGATGACCTTGAAGACAGTATCATCTTCGATAAGTCAAATACCCACGGTTTGACCTTTCCTAACTTCGACGCTGTTGTCATTACTTTACGAATTTCAGATACTGATGTAAAAAGAATCATGATAGACGACGGGAGCGACACGTGTATTATCCATCCCAGAGTTCCCACGCAAATGAGACTCGAGGATAAGATAATACCACGCTACATAACACTAACAGGTTTTAACAATGCAGTTGAATGAACCTCTAGAGAAATAACATCGCCTCTACTGGCGGGGGGCGTCACCCTTGAAACAATATTCCATATCATGAATCAAGACACCGCCTACAATGCCATTATAGGGCGACCTTGGATACACGCCATGAGGGCCATCCCGTCCGGTTTATACCAGGTTATCAAATTCCCTACCCATGGGGAATATTCAGCATCCGCGGTAAACAACGCACATCTCAAGAATGCTACCGCATCGCCCAAGATTGCACATACACCCAACAGTTAAGAGAGGAAGCCTAGGAGCATAGAATTACCGAAGTCGGGGCCTGAGTCTGACGAACAAACAGACATTATTAAAGACCCCGACGTCATGGAAGTCGTAGAGTCAACTGTGGAAGACCTCGATCCCATCCAGCTGGATGAAAGCGACCACAGCAAAATCACCAACGTCTGCATCAAACTCTTAGAGCCAGGTAAATTCCATAAATTTTTAACTAATAATGCCGATTTATTTGCTTTCTCCCATGCAAATATGCTAGGTATCCCAAAGAACATCGCTACACACAAGTTGGTTGTCGACCTATCTACCCGCCAGTACGACAAATTAGAAGAAAGTTTAATGATGCAATCAACAAGGCCACCCACGAAGAGGTAGAAAAATTTCTCCCCAACGACTCCATTCGGGAGTCGAAGTACCCCTAATGGGTCGCCAATATGGTCATGGTGAAAAAGAAAAACGGGAAATAGCGCATGTGTGTGAACCTCACAGACCTAAACAAAGCCTATCCAAAAGACTCATTCCCCCTACCTCACATCAATCAGCTCATTGACGCAATAGCGGGGTACGAGTTATTAAGCTTCTTGGACACCTACTCAGGCTACAACCAGATACTCATGGAGGAAGAGGACCAGGAGAAGACCACTTTCATCACCCACCAAGGGACGTACTGCTACAGAGTCATGCCATTTGGATTGAAAAATGCAGGGGCGACCTATCAGAGGCTATTCACCAAGATGTTCAAAGACCAACTCGGCAAAATGATGGAAGTCTATATGGACGACATGTTGGTCAAATCAAAAAGAAAAGAGGACCATATTAACCATCTAAGAGAAGCCTTCGACATACTTAGACGATACGACATGAAGCTAAACCCCAAATAATATGCTTTCGGTGTGACCTCGGGAAAGTTCCTCGATTTTTTGGTATCACAGAGAGGCGTCGAATTCAATCCCGACCAAATAAAGGCTATAGAGGGAGTACTTGAAATTCTGACCAGCAAGAAACAGGTGTAGAAACTAACTGGTCGTATAGCCGCCCTGTCACGACCCTCCGTCAGAAACTATAAATTGTTCAATGTACTCAAAAAGGACAACAGACTCTAGTGGAATTCCGAATGAATCAGTGCACTAAAAGAATTAAAGGCTTACTTGTCCTCTCCCCTATTACTCGCTAAAGACGAACCCGACGAGCATCTCTTAATCTACTTGGCCGTATCCGATGTCGCAGTAAGCGCAGTATTGGTCCGCTAAAACAAAGGTACGCAATCTCCAATTTATTACATTAGCAAAATCTTGGTTGATGCCGAGACGAGGTATCCCCACCTCGAAAAACTGGCTCTAGCATTAGTTGTAGCTTCACGAAAGCTGAGACCTTATTTTCAATGTCTCCCCATCTCGGTAGTTACGACCTTCCCCCGAAGAAGCATCCTACTTAAACCCAAGTTGTCGGGTAGATTGACCAAGTGGACATCGAATTAAGAGAGCACTATATAACATATCAGTCGCGAACGGTGATAAAGTCGCAAGTACTCGCCGACTTCGTCGCCGACTTCAACGCCAAAATACTACCTGAGGCAGAGCAGGAAGCCGCCCGTGCTTCCACCAAGTTACTAGATCTATGGGTCCTTACACCGATGGCACCTCCAACGCATTAGGATCTAGACCGGGACTCGTGGTCAAGGTCCCAACAGGCGAAGTCATTCGCCAGTCCATACGTTGTCCTGACATGACTAACAATGAAGCCGAGTATGAGGCCGTAATTGTAGGACTGAAACTAGCTCTCAAGTTGGTGCACGACATGTCATGCTCCGATGTGACTCGCAACTCGTCGTCAACCAATTCACAATGACTTTGCAAATCAAAGAACAAAGGCTACAAAAATATCAGGTAGAAATTAACAAGCTACTGCCCGAGTTCGACGAGTGCTAACTCGACCAAATACCCCGAGCAAAAAACATCGAAGCAGATGGACTCGCCAAATTAGTAGCAGCCACCAAGAACATAGATGGAAAAGAAAACGTAGTTACCCTTCTCCATTCGACAATCGACTAAATCAAGGAACGCACTATAAACTTAACCTGGGACTGGCGCAATTGTATTATGTCATATTTGCAGGATGAATTGCTCTCATCCGACAAAAAAGAAGCCAAAAGCTTCTAATGCAAGCAGCCAGATACAGTTTCATCAACCATGACTTATATAAAAGAACGTTTGGTGGTCCCTTGGCGAAATGCCTAGGACCAAATCAAACTAGGCGTGTCCTCGAAGAAGTGCACGAAGGCCACTGTGGAGCCCATACTGGTAATCAAGCCCTCGTTAGATGCCTCATACGGGGATGATACTACCATCCCACCATGAAAAGGGAAGCCACCAACTTTGTTAGAAAGTGCGAACAATGCCAAAAATACGCTCTAATGATCCACCAGGCAGGCGAACACCTCCACTCAATAACATCACCTTGGTCGTTCATCAAATGGGGGATGGACATAGGCGGACCCCTCCCAGCAGGACGAGGTAATATACGATTTCTTTTGGTTTTAACTGACTATTTTTTCAAGTGGTTAGAAGCATGTGCATTCTTCCAAATATGTGAAACAGGAAGTTATCACATTCATATGGAGGAACATCATATGCCGCTACGACATCCCCAAAGAAATCAGTTGTGACAACGGACCCCAATTTACAGGAAAAAAGACCACCGAATTCTTAGAGAAATGGCACATCAAGCTAATATTCTCCATGCCATATCACCCCTCAGACAATGATCAGGTGGAGTCCTCTAACAAAACAATACTGAACATCATAAAGAAAAAGCTTGAGGATGCCAAGGGACTATGGCCGGAATTGCTACCGGAAGTGCTATGGGCATACTGCACCATGCCCAAAACCAGCACAGGAGAAACACCGTATTCACTAGTCTATGAGTTACCAGTCGAAGTCGGAGAACCAAGCCTAAGTTACTCCGACGAGAGTAGAGCGTGTAACGATAAAAGCAGAAAGCATGACCTCGACGAAATAGATAAGTGAAGAGACATGGCCTACATAAGAATGGTAGCTCAAAAACAGCAAACAGGACGTTACTACAACAAAAAAGCCAAATCAGACCACTCAAGGTAGGGGACTACGTACTCAAAGCCAAAACGCAAGCGAGCAAAGACCCATGGGAAGGAAGACTGGGAACTAATTGGGACGGGCCAGACAAAATCATGACAACAACAAACAAAGGATCATTCCAGCTAGAAACAATGGAGGTAAAATTACTACCAAACAATTGGAATGTCGCCCATCTAAAATACTTCAACTTCTGAAGAGGGACGTCCTCCAAGTCATACTTTTTTTTCCCTCACCTGAGTTTTGTCCCAATTGGTTTTCTTGGGGAGGTTTTTAATAAGGCGACAAAGGGGGTATCTCGCAATTTAAGTATTAAGTTCATCGCCCCGCCTACTGACTACTTCTCTAGGCCGAGCGATGAAGGACTAGATAGAGTGGGACTCCTTAAATGTATGTACGGACCGAAAAGAAATGTAATATTCTTCAATGAATAAACAAAGCAATGACATTCCTACATACCAAATTTTCACATCACACCAATGCAAAGGAAACCTACATTTGACCACGCTCGAATTGATCTAGACCTCGTTCGAATTAACTTACACTCGACTCCATCCGAATCAATGACCTCGTTCGAGCCAAACCAAAAGTCAAGTACTTCCTTAAAATTTTAAAAAATGAGAAGAAATGAGAGCTAGAAATACACAACAAAAGACAACTGTTCCATTTCAATCTTTGCATTACAATATATTTTTACAAAGGGCTAGAAAGGCGCCCCTACAAAAAGAGTACAACAAAACACATCCAAGTACAAAGATTTCACGTCGCATCGTTCCCACCATCACTGATGTTACCAGCATACTCATTATAATACCAAGGGACGGAGTCAAGCCCATCTAAGGCATCTTTATTATCATCCTCGCCGGGCGTACCAGGATCATAACCACAGGCGTCAAGAGCTAAACGTGCTTTGATACGAACATCCTTAAAATCCACCTTGAAAATCTTCCCAGCCACCTTCAGAGACCTGTATATGTAAAGTTGGGCCTAACGTGGATACACATTTCATAAAACTCCCGCAACACACCAGGATTGGTGGAAGTATGAGATGTAGATGGTTGTGCCTATTGTTGTACCCTCTCGACCCTCATGGTGACAACTTGCTCATTCAACTCAGACAACTCTGCCTCCAAACCTACGATCCTCTCCTCAAACCTTGCCTCCTTAAGCACTGAAATTTTCGCCTCAGTAGCCCGCTCGAACCTACAAACACGGAGGGAGCATTCTAGGGCCATTGTCTCAGCCGCAGAGGCCATTCTGATTTCTCAATTTGACCGAACTCTTCGACCTTGGCACTCAATTCATCCCTCAAGTCGATGGTCCTTGCCTCGCTCTGCTCGAGTTCAACCTTTAAAGACTCCACATGTGCCTGAAGGTCAGCATTATTGGCCATCATTCCCTTGCTCACCTCGAGCTCGTCCTCCTTTTTAGCGCTCCCTCAAGCACGCTGCATCTGCTAATGGACCCAAAAAGCTCCTCGTCCTTCTCCCTCAGCTCCTGTCCTTCTTCTTCAGCTCTTTATCTTTCTGTTTGAGCCCATCACGAAGTGACTGAAACTGGCTGTCCTGACTGAGTAAATCGACTAGCTTTCGATGCTTAGAATGGTACTCTCTGTACTTATATGTCATCTTCTTGATAATGGCCATCCTCTGCTCTTCCCGCCAATTACTCAATCTCCATGATGAGGGTCTAATATGCAAAAAAAGAGAAGAGGTCAGTGGAAGCAAGTTACACATACGAAATGAACTTAATCTAACATGGAAAAAGCAAACTTACTCGCAAGGCCATGCCAGATATACCCAATGACAGATCCACATCTCTCAACGTCTATAGCGTCCTATTCTCAGATCCGCGCACAGGGGAGCGAAGGCTGACACCGCCCGTTTTGAGTTGGTCAAGAGGTCATAATCTATGGGGATGACTATGTGATAACTAGGGATTTTGACGTGTTTCATGCTCCTTCTTGCTTAAGCTTTGATTATAAATTCTTACAAAATAGTCCCAAAAGGCTCATAAGTTGTGCTTGATTGCAGGTTTGATCAACAAAGTGACGAGACGTCAAAGATCGTCTTAAAAGGAGTGACACCTGCACAAGTACCAAAGACAAGACAAACTCAGGATAAACAGGCCTAGTGCGGCCGCAGTACACTTTGTGCGGTCCGCACAAGGGAGATTCAGAGACCTAGATTTGAAGGTATCAAAGCAGTGCGACCATAGTATGTGCGGCCCACACTGAAAACACCGCGGCCGCACCACCATTTCATGCGGTCCACAAAAGCAATGTTCAGAGAGATGTCAAGTGCCAGGGTTCAAGCCTGTGCGGTCCGTAGTCCATTCTGCGCGGACTGCATTGGAAGCCTCTGCGGCCGCGGTCCATTCTGCGTGGTCCGCGGAGCCTAGGTTCAGAGAGTTGGAATTGCAGAGTCAAGAGCCTAGTGCAGCCGCACACCATTTTGTGCGGTCCGCACTGACCCCGCAGGGGCATTTTTGTCCAGTTTTCCAGCTTAGTATAAATAGAACCTTTTTCCATTCTTAGGGCATTAGATATTATCAGCTATTCTCTGAACTGAGCTGCGCTCGTGATATTATCAGATATTATCAGCCATTTTGGGCATTTTAACTTAGTTTTAATGATAGATTCTCTGTATTTACTTTAGTGTTTAATTAGTATGCATTTATCTTCATCCATGTCACGCCCTAAAATTCGAGGGGCGCGACCGGCGCTCGACCGGGTAACCCCAGTCAAGCGGACCTGGGTGCCTTTCCTATCCCACGTGTTACCCCGCGTTTTCATTATCCATTAACCAAGTGAAATAACCATTTATGATTTAAGCACATTCTTATGAGATTTACATAATATACATGGTTACTTAGCGTGGTTTATAAGTTACACTGCCCAAATACAAAATACATAAGTACATAACCCATATTTTCTATCTACGGAGCCTCTACGGATACAAAAGAGTGTTACAATACTTGCCGGTAATAAGGCTCCGGCTATACCTTACACAAATACCAAAATAAGATTTCCGGGAGGAAAAGCGGCATGAGCCACACAGGGCCCTGAGAGGAAAAAGGGGCTCACCAATACAACTGACGAAAAGTGAAGGAGTGCTACTGTTGGTGGACTGGAGTACCTGCTATAGAACCACCTACAATCATAACACGAATGTAGCGCCCCGGGAAAAGGGACGTCAGTACATTTGAATTGTACTGGTATGTATGAACAAACTTTACCCCAAGTAAAATCAATAAATACACAGGTAACAAACAATAATAGAATCAACAATCCAATGCACATGAAAGGAACAACCAAAACCAAACAAGTTCCACAATCTCTCCTTTTCCCCTTTCAACATTATTTCATCACATCAATGGTTTCACAGCTTTCACATATTTTCATTTCAATAGTGATTTCGATCACTTTTCTACCCTTATTACCTCGGCCACCCTTATCACCACAACCCACACCTTATAACTTCGTGTTGCGGCGCGCAACCCCATCCCACCAGACAATCAATTTCACATGACAACAACAATAATTCACAAAGAATTTTCATAGCATCAATACCATTTCCATCATATGCAAGAGCCCGTATATAATTTAAGTCACAACAATAATTGCCCATGACAAGTCAAGTATGATATTACCACAGTTGTTTCAATTGCATCAATTACGTTTTCTTTCCATTATTTGTTACACAGTTCTTACCACATGAACACATTCACACACACACACACTTGGTTTGTTGCCATTTACTTACACCATTATATCGCGTGACTTAACCAACAATGTTCAAAGCATATTAATCACAAGAATCATCATTTCAAGGAAGCACAAGTTCATATCAACAATTCATACATTTGGGCCCAAGACACCATAGATGTCACCAAGCAGTAATTCATGTACAAGGTGTTGTCATAATCGTTCAACTCATTTACGTCATTTCACAATACCATCTTTCATTACTTATCACGCAGGGTTTAAGCCATTATACACATTCCCACATTTGGACACATTAACTTTCTTTCATTCGTTAACACATACTCCCATATCGTCATCCTCAAGAATTTACAAGCTTAGCACATAATAAGGTAGGCACATCAAATCACTTTTCACAATCACATATAACACGGTGGTGTGGAAATCAACTAAGACAATCAATACACATATTTTCATACAAGGTACACATACCGTATGCTCGTCACAACAAGGGGATTCTACAAGAGTTAAAGTTAGCCATACATACCTTAAATTCGCCCTTAGTGATACTACAATAATCCAATACACTTAAGCAACCTCAATCTACAATACAACATTCAATAGGGCCAATATTAGTAATAAATTCCGTAACTTATGCCATTTAGGCATATCATCAAACACCTTGTAGGTATAGATCTTTACACCCCATAACTATAGTATTGGTTCACCCAACTATCACCATTAACCAACAATTCATTCCACCATTATTCCTAACCAATTTATAACTTCCAACAACATATGTGTGACAACCCATCATCACCCAACCAACAAAATTCTATCAAATAATCACCTTCCAATCTCTACAATGACTATGTATTTATATTAGGAACTTATGGCTTCTAATCACCACAACAAGAGTCCCAATACTTAATTCACACTCATATACCCATAATAAATTCATACATGTAAGTCTAAGCGGGGTAGGATTACCTTTTGAAAGAAATCTTGCAAAACCCTCCTTTGAGTTCTTGAAGGAATTTCTTGAAGATCTATGTATTTTATGAGTAGATTTTATTAATACTAGTGTAAGAATAATGGAATTTTACACCAAGTTAATGAAGATTGCTTACCTTGAAGATAGGAGGGGTTGGAGGTCTTGAGAGGGTGAAGAAAACCCCAAAATTCGAGCTTGAATGATAAAAAAAATGAAGGAAATGTAATACCCCTTCGGTCTTTACACTGACCAGGGGTATTTTTAGATATTTTACATGTTCCACCGCATTTCGCCGCGTTCTGCCGCGGTTTACAGGCAGAAAAACCTTGGTTTGCCGCGATTCGCCGCGGCCGCGCTCCTGGGCGCGCTGGTGATGCATGTCCGGTAAAATGATCATAACTTTCTGTATACACCTCCAAATGACGAACGGTTTGTTGCGTTGGGAACTAGACTCAAAGGTATTTAATTTGATAGGTTTTTCATCACTCAACACTTTATATAACTAGAGATATTCTTGTCCAAATTGAGGTCTTGTGCGCATTCACTTACAACTTTAGCCTATTATGAAATTTTTCCAACTTGGCTTAGACTTAGGCCTCTCCTTAGACCCCAAACTAATTATAATATGACTTATACACTTACTAACTTATCTAATTGATGTCCATTATATCATGAACCCTCACTTGCACACAAGTTAAAATAATTAGCCTATCTTGGCACCACAAAATCTTAGATTACTTAGTAAAATTTTCTGCGGCTTTACAATCTATTTCTCTGTTCTTCTCTTCAAGCATGAGTAGATAAACCCATTAGCTAGGGTTGTGGCTCAACCCTAGTGTGGGTAATTGATGGGTATTGTGATTTAGGGCTAGATTGACTATGAGTGTTTGTTATTTGGGTCAATTTTATGGTTTAATTTATAAATTGGTGGTTGCAAACACTGGTTTGTGCTAAGTTGACTTGGCTCTTCTTGAGAAAGAGATCCTAAGTCTCCAAAATTGACCCAACAAGGAATTGGGATAGACTCAAGAGAACTGATAATCCCAATTAAAGGGTTAAACCTCGAGAGAGTAATTACCCGACTTGAACCCTAGTTGCTTGAGCAAATTTGCCTACCTATTTGGTCTTGAGAAAGTCAATTAGGCAAAATCATTCTCTCTACCGAGAGGTGTGAGAGTGGGTAAAATCGTGCAGCGGTTGTAGCATATTTCTCCAATCATGTCAATCATGCCTTAGAAGCGGTTACCCGTCAATTAGCCACCTAGGTGAAAGTCACTACCCTAGTGCCTTTTTTATCCATTAGATACAACTTTTAGCAATTCTCGTTTAGCATAATCTAGTTGCATTTATAATTAGTAGTTGATAATAGTCGTTTGTTAAAGAAAACCAAAAATGATTGGAAGTGATATTTGGAACAAATACACAATTCCACTCTAAATAGATACTCGAATCCATTCCTAGCTCCCTCTGGAAATCTATCCCGACCCACAAATCGAGTAAAAGCTATTGCGACCCTCTCTTCCTACTTTTTAGTAGTGCGGAGTAGGCTGCGATCACTTTTTGGCGCCGTTGCCGGGGAGCTAACGGTTTTGGCTATCTATTTAGTTAGTTTTGTGTATTGTTCTTCTTTCCTTCTTTGTTACTTACTTGTTTGTGTCACTACTCGGGTACCAACATGGGTTTAAACAACGCTAATGACCCTCTTGGAAACGTGATAGCGGGGAGAAGGTAGATGATCTTGATCAAGATGAGGTGCCTCTTGCACCTCAAGGTCAACAGAGAGGCCGGAATGCCAATGCTAATCCAAATGACAATATTCCAGACCCTCCCCCGGTTCCTCCAAGCGTGGCTCCTAGAGTATTACCGAAGCAGGGCTACACACGTGCTATTGTCCCACCCCGAATCCGGGCGGGCAACTTTCAGATAACCAGTGTGATGTTGACCTTACTTGAGCAATGTGGGTACTTCACGGGCGCTGCAAATCAAAATGCCTACAAATATCTCTAGGGGTTCGTAGATACATGTTGGGGGAGCAAGTAGACGAATGTATCCGAGGATGCGCTGAGATTGAGACTTTTCCCGTTCTCACTTCGGGGGAAGGCATTAGACTGGCAGAGACTCCCCCACCATTCCATCACAACTTAGGATGAGTTGGCGGATAAGTTTATTGCCAAATTCTTCTTTCCTAGTCATATGGCGGCACTTCGAGATGAAATATTAGCCTTCAAGCAAGAGCCAACGGAACCTTTACATGAGATTTGGGAGCGGTATAGAACGATGGTGAATGAGTGCCCAAATAATGATATGACCGAGGCCACGATCCAACAAACCTTCTACCGGGGCATAAATACTACAAATCAATGCATTGTTAACCAATTGGATGGGGGCAATTTTATGAAGCTTTCTTATGATGAGGCATGTGAAGTACTTGATAAAATGGCAGACACTTCTTCAGCATGGCAGAGTAGAGCAAATGTGCCTCAAGGTGACCCTACGGTTATCCATTTGCACAAGGAATTACATGATCACGGGCAAGCGATAGCTGAGCTTACTACTACTATGAACTAATTGGCTAAGGCACAGTTGCAACAAGTTCAGAATCCTCGCCAAGTGAATGCCATGGAGGGTGTTAGTATGCTTGTCAACAAGAGAAGGTAAATGAGGCAACAAAATCAAGGAAATTTTGAGCAATTTGTTGATGAATATGATGGGTGTCAAAATGATGGTTATGATGACCAAAGTGAAGAGGTACAATATGTCAACAACTATCAAGGCAATAGAGGCAACTCTTCAAACCAACAATGGCAACCCCAAGGAAATTGGGGCAATCAACAACAAGGTGGTGGCAATTGGAACAACAACAACCAAAACAACAATTGGGGTAATCAAAACAACAACCAAGGCAATTGGAATGGAAATAACAACAATTGGGGCAACAACAATTATCAAGGCGGGTGGAACAACAATGGAAACTAAGACAACCGGGGGCAAGGCTTTCAAAGGCCCCTAATGTACCAATAACCGAACAATCCACCCCCGTTCCCTTCTCAAGGTCCTAGTTCTTCTGGTAATGATATGGGTAGAATTGAAATGATGTTCGAGCAGATGATGAAGAGGAATGCGGATTCTGATGCATAATTAGTTTCTCACAACACCTCTATCCGAAACTTGGAGGTGCAGTTAGGCCAAATCTCTCAGTCATTGAATACTCGCCCAAAGGGTACTCTATCAAGTGATACGGTAGTGAACCCAAAGGGTGGGAACAATCATGTTATGGTGGTCACAACAAGAAGTGGGAGAGGCGGTAATGTGAATGCCTCTAAGCAAAAGCAAGTCGTGGATGATGATGTTGAGTTGCAAGATGATGAAGTCCCTTTGGTAGTTGAAGATGTGGTTGATGAAAATGTGAACAATGAAGTGAGGATTGATATTTAAGAAGTCGAGGTGGAAATCCAAAATGATGTGAACCCGTCTAGGGAACACATAATTGACATGCCGGAGACGGTTGTGACAAAAGCCAAGACTCCTTTGACAAGGCCACCTCCACCTTATCCTCAAAGGCTCGCGAAGCAAAAGAATGATAATCAGTTTAAAAAGTTCATTGACATGATGAAGAGATTATCTATTAATGTGCCTTTGGTAGAGGCACTTGAACAAATGCCGGGTTATGCAAAATTCATGAAAGACTTGGTTACAAAGAAGCATTCTATGGATTGTGAAACTATAAAGATGACTCACTAAGTTAGTGCTATAGTACATTCAATGGTCTCAAAGCTTGAAGATCCCGGTGCTTTCACCATTCCTTGCACCATTGGGAGTGCAGATTTTGCCAAGGCTTTATGTGACTTAGGAGCTAGTATCAATTTAATGCCTTACTTGATTTTCAAAACTTTGGGTATCGGGCAACCTAGGCCAACCTCAATGAGACTTCAAATGGCAGATCGATCGATGAAGCGACCTTTGGGCATTATTGATGATGTGCTTGTCCGGGTGGACAAATTCATTTTGTCAGCCGACTTTGTCATTTTGGATTGTGAAGTGGACTATGAGGTTCCTATTATCTTGGGCAGACCTTTCCTTGCAATGGGGAAGGAATTTGTTGATGTTGAAGCGGGTGAGCTCACTTTTCGAGTGGGAGATGAAAAGGTCGTTTTCCATGTTTGCAAGTCTATGAAGCAACCCAATAGAACTGAGGTGTGCTCATTTGTAGACCTTGTCACAACTGTGATTGTAGATGATACCATTGCTATGATCAACGTGGATGATCCTCTTGAGGCCTTGCTATTAAATCTTGATGTCAATGAGGATACAAGTAGAGTGGAGTGCGTGAATGCCTTACATGGGATGAGCTCTTATTCTTATGAGCCTAGAAAATTGTCTTTGGATCTTGAAAACCGGAAAACTAAACCAACAAAGCCATCAATTGAGGAGCCACCGGTGTTGGAGTTGAAACCACTTCCTCTACACCTAAGGTATGGATTCTTGGGTTCAAACTCTACCTTACTAGTTATTCTTTCTTCTTGCCTTACTAACATGCAGGTTGAGACCACTTTGGCGGTGCTTCAAAAGTAGAAAAGGGCAATTGGATGGACTTTAGCTGACATTCGGGGAATAAGCCCCGCATTTTGTATGCAAAATTATCTTGGAGAAGGATTCAAAGCCTTCCTTAGAGCATCAAAGAAGATTGAACGAGGCTATGCAAGAAGTGGTGAAGAAAGAAGTGATCAAATGGTTGGATGACGGGGTTGTGTACCCCATTTCTGATAGCTCATGGACTTCTCCAGTGCAATGTGTACCGAAAAAGGGTGGTATGACTGTGGTGACCAATGACAACAATGAACTTATTCCTATTCGGATAGTCATAGGTTGGAGGGTTTGCATAGACTACCGGAAGCTAAACAAGGTGACCCAAAAGGACTATTTCCCATTGCCATTCCTTGACCAAATGCTTGATCGTCTCGCGAGGCGTTCTTTTTATTGCTTTTTGGATGGGTACTCAGGGTATAATCAAATCTTAATTGCCCCGGAGGACCAAGAGAATACCACCTTTACTTGTCCGTATGGAACCTTTGCTTTCTCTCGGATGCCGTTCGGGTTGTGTAATGCTCCGACGACATTCCAAAGATGCATGATGGCTATTTATACCGACATGGTGAAGATATATTGGAGGTCTTCGTGGATGATTTCAATGTGGTTGGTGATTCCTTTGAAGAATGTTTGAGAAATTTGGATAGAGTATTGGCCCGATATGAAGACACAAACCTCGTACTCAATTGGGAAAAATGCCATTTCATGGTTGAAGAGAGTATAGTGTTGGGTCACAAAATTTCAGAGCATGGAATTGAAGTTGACAAAGCTAAGATAGAGGTGATTTCAAGGCTTCCCTGTCAAAGGGGTGAGGAGTTTTCTTGGGCACGCGGGTTTTTACCGGAGGTTTATAAAAGATTTTTCAAAAATGGTAAACCCCTTGTGCAAGTTGCTAGAAAAGGATGCAAAGTTTGTGTTCGATGAGGGATGTATGCAAGCATTCAAGCTTCTCAAGCTTAAGTTGACCACTACCCCAATCATCACCGCACCAAATTGGAGCTTGCCTTTCGAGCTCATGTGTGATGCAAGTGATGTTGCGGTTGGGGCTGTTTTGGGTCAAAGGGTTAATAAGATGTTTCATCCGGTGTACTACGCAAGCAACACCATGAATGAGGCTCAAAAGAACTATACAGTCACAGAGAAACAATTGTTGGCTATAGTATTTATAATGGAAAATTTTTGGTCATATCTTATGGGGGCCAAGGTCATAGTGCACACCGATCATGCCGCTCTTAGGTACTTGATGACAAAAAAAGACTCCAAGGCAAGATTGATGCGACGAGTGTTACTACTTCAAGAGTTTGATCTAGAAATTATGGACCGGAAAGGTAGTGAGAACCAAGTGGCAGACCACTTGTCCCGTTTGGAGGAGGAGGGAGGCCTTGTGAGGCCTTAAGATCAATGATTTATTTCCTGATGAACAACTCCTTGCGGTGTCGATGAATGATATTCCATGGTTTGCCGATGTTGCCAATTACCTTGTGACTGGAGTAATCCCGTGTGAGCTCTCTTCTAACCAAAGGAAGAAGCTCAAGCAGGATAGTTTGGATTTCTATTGGGATGAGCCATACTTGTTCAAGATTTGCACGAATAGTATGATTCGTAGATGTGTCCCGGAGGAAGAACAATTGAGTATCTTAGAGGCTTGCCATTCTTCACCCTATGGTGGCCATCATGGTGGGGTGAGGACCGCCTCGAAAGTTCTTAGTTGTGGATTCTATTGGCCCACCTTGTTCAAAGATGCGGGTGATTTTGTGAAGAGGTGTGACGATTACCAAAAAGCGGGTGGAATTTCAAAAAGGGATGAGATGCCTCTCAATACCATTCTTAAAGTGGATATCTTTGATGTTTGGGGCATAGATTTCATGGGTCCATTTGTTAGCTCTTGTGGGAATACTTACATTCTCGTGGCGGTTGACTATGTCTCAAAATGGGTTGAAGCCATGGATTTGCCTAACAATGAAGCCCGGAGTGTTGCTGCATTTCTTAAAAAGAGCATTTTCACAAGGTTTGGCACTCCTCGTGTGATTATTAGTGATAGGGGTCTCACTTTTGCAATAAAGATTTTGACACATTGCTTTCCAAGTACGATGTCAATCATAAGGTTTCGACCCCTTATCATCCTCAAGCTAGTGGTCAAGTGGAAGTATCCAATAGAGAAATCAAAAGTATCTTGTCAAAGACGGTCAATACAAATAGGACCGATTGGTCGAAGAAGTTGGATGACGCTCTATGGGCTTATCGGATGGCTTACGAAACTCCGATTGGGATGTTTCCGTATCGGTTGGTGTTTGGGAAAACATGACATCTTCCAGAAGAGTTAGAGCACAAGGCCAAGTGGGCTTTGAGGAAGTTGAATCTTGAATGGGATGTTGCAGCTAATCTTCGTGTTGAACAACTCAATGAACTCGATGAATTTAGATTCCATGCCTACTCCAGTTCGTCCTTGTATAAGGACAAGATGAAGTACCTTTATGATAAATATGTTTGTGGAAAGAAGTTCAACGTAGGTGATTTGGTTCTCTTGTTCAACTCCTGGTTACGTCTGTTTCTGGGAAATTCAAATCCAAATGGAGTGGACCATTTGAAGTTGTGTTTGTTACCCCTTTTGGTGCTCTTGATTTGAAAAACAAAAATGGTGAAGTCTTTAGAGTTAATGGGCACCGGGTAAAACATTATATTGGAAAGTTTGATGACATCCACATGGTGGCGCTCCTTCATTTTAAGTGATGTGGTGGTAACATACGTCGTGCCGCAATGTTAAATCAGACACTTCTTGGGAGGCAACCCATGTGTTTTTCTTCTTGTTTTCTTTGATTTTCTTTGTAGTTTAGGATTGATTTTTGGGCTAACTAGTTGTGAGATGTTGTAGGGATTGTGTTAATGCAGTGCAAGACATAGTGAAGAAAATGTTCAGTATCTGAAGTTGCCAGTGCGGCCGCACTACACTTTGTGCAGTCCGTACTGGTAAAGGCCAAAATGATACCTCTTTAAAGTTTGCCACTGTGGCGCACTACACTTTGAGCGATCCGCGGTGGACCACTGCGGCTGCGGTCTGTTTTGTGCAGACCGTAGTGGGATACTGGGCCAAGCTTGATCATAATAGCCAGTGCGGAACACGGTCCATTTTGTGCGATCCGCAATGGTAGGTGAGGCTGGGCCCTAGGGGCTTTTCTATAAATAGACCCCGGGGACCCCTTTTTTACTCTTTTCGCAAAATTGAATCTCAGAGCATATTATTACTATTCACTCCCTGAAATTGATCGTGAAAACTTGCTTAGCATTGATTAACTTCACTCCACCTCATAATCTGGTAACATTACACTCATTTCTTCCATGTTTAATTTTGTAATTTTGTTCTATTTTCATTTTCTTTTATTAGCTTATACTTCTTCTTCTTCCTCCCGTAATTACTTCGACTCTAGGATTAGATTAGTTAAAGGTTGATTTTTGTGGACTTAGTAGTTTTATGGACTGGATAAATCGTTTAGGGACAATAATTTAATAGAAAATTGGACTTTAAGGCAATTCTGGTAAACCCTAACTCAGTGCCACTTCTGGGCACGTTGTGCGGACCGCAGTCGTTTTTATGCGGTCCGCGGTACCTTAGTGCGGTCCGCAGTACCACTTTGTGCGGACCGCACTGATGATCTTGTGTCAAGGGGACCCTTGCCCAGTGCGACCACGATACCATTTTGTGCGGGCTGCACTGGTAAGATTTAGAGGATGGGTAGTCTTAACCCTATACCTGTGCAGACCGCGGTCCTTATTGTGCGGTCCGTAGTGGTCCTTGTGCAGCCGCACTCCATTTTGTGCGGTCCGCACTGGGCTGTTTCTACAACCTGGCTGCAGCTTTTCAATTATGTCTGCAATCCTTTCTGCATAAATGTTGCTCACTGCTTCTATTGATACTAACAATGTAAGATAATTGTGTTTGCAGATAATGGTTAAACAAAGAGGAAAAAGTTCCAAACAACCCGGTAGAGGTGATTCCTCCCGGAGAGGGAAGTAGAGATTGGTTAAACTCACCCCAGGCTCGTCAAAACATGAAGAGATGAGAAAGGCAATTAAGGAAGCTGATAGAGCCTGTGATAAGTCGGGGAGTGAATATGTGCCCTCCCAATATATTTCTTCAGACTCAGTACCAACACATTTCCACTCAAGTTTCAGATTTACAGATGACACTCCTCCACCATAACCCACTGCCCAAGCACCAGAGCATGTTTCTACTGAGTCGTCTGAGGGCTCAGCAGCCGGCAGTAGTGAATTCTCCACCTCTCCCACAACTTCATTATCTGGGGAGGGTGCAGACGGAGGTGAGGAGGAAGTGCAAGGGGTTGAGGAGGTAGCTGAGGGTGGTGAGCCTCAGGTTGGGGGCATTGCCCGAACTAGAAAACCCGAAGTTTGGAAGGATAGATTCGTGAGCCAGGTGGCGTACCACAAATTTATGGAGTGGTGGCTGGTGAGAAAATTGATACCAGAGCGAAGTTTCATTGATGTGCTTGATTGCAGGTTTGATCGACAAAGTGACGAAATATCAAAGATCGGCTCAAAAAGGAGTGAAACTTGCTCAAGTATCAAAGACCAAGAAATTGAAGAAAAGAAGGCCTAGTGCGGACCGTGCAAAGTGGAATGCGGCCGCACTAGGTGGTTCAGAGAGTTGGTGAATCAGGCTAGAAGAAGCACGGCCATGGTACACATCTCGCGGTGTGCGGTGAAGGCTCCACGGCTGCACTACTCTCTTGTGCGGCCCGCGGTCATGAGATTCAGAGAGATGAAATTTGCAAAGCCAGTGCCATGCAGTCCGTGGTCGTGATTGCGCGGACCATGCCAGCTCCCTCAGCGGCCGCGGTCCATTCTACGCGGTCCGCAGAGTCCAAGTTCAGAGAAGCAGAAGTGAGCCAGTGCGGCCGCGATCCATTTAATGCGGCCCGCACTGACCCCGCAGGAGTATTTTTGTCCAGTTTTTCCAGCCTAGTATAAATAGAAAATTTTACCATTTTTTAGGTCAGCAGATATATCAGACAAGAGCTGCACTCGTGAGAACGGATTTTGTAGCCATTTTTGGCACTGTTGCTTTACATTTACGATAGATTCTTGTAATTTAATTTTAGCAATTAATTAATATGCTTAGTTCTTCATCTATTTCTTCAATTTCTTTATCTAGCATGAGTAGCTAAGCCCATTATCTAGGGTTGTGGCTCAACCCTAGTGTGGGTAATTGATGGGTGTTGCCATCTAGTGTTAGACTGACTATGGATATTTGCTATTTTGGTTGATTTTATGTTTTAATCTAGAATTGGTGGTTGCAAACACTGATTCAAGCTTTGCAAGTTTAACTCTTCTTGAGAAAGAGAGTCTATGACCCTAAAATTGACCCAACAAGGAATTGGGATGGACTCATGAGAAATGATAGTCCCAATTAACGGGTTAAACCTCGAGAGAGTAATTACCCTACTTGGAGTGAAACCTGCTCAAGTATCAAAGACCAAGAAATTTAAGAAAATAAGGCCTAGTGCGGACCGCGCAAAGTGGAATGCGGTCGCAGTAGGTGGTTCAGAGAGTTGGTGAATCAGGTTAGAAGAAGCGCGATCGCAGTACACATCTTGCGGTCCGCGATAAAGGCTCCGCAGCCGCACTACTCTTTTGCGCGGTCCGCGGTCATGAGATTCAGAGAGATGAAAGTTTACAAAGCCAGTGCTATATTGTCCACAGTCGTGATTGCGCGGACCACACCAGCTCCCTCCGCGGCCGCGGTCCATTCTATGCGGTCCGTGGAGTTCAAGTTCAGAGAAGCAGAAGTGATCCAGTGCGACCGCGGTCCATTTAATGCGGCCCGCAATAGCCCCGCAGGGGTATTTTGGTCCAATTTTTTCAGCCTATTATAAATAGAATATTTTACCATTTTTAGGTCAGTAGATATATCAGACAAGAGCTGCGCTCGTGAGAATGAATTTTGTAGCCATTTTTGGCACTTTTGCTTTACATTTACGATAGATTCTTGTAATTTAATTTTAGCAATTAATTAATATGCTTAGTTCTTCATCTATTTCTTTAATTTCTTTAGCTAGCATGAGTAGCTAAGCCCATTAGCTAGGGTTGTGGCTCAACCCTAGTATGGGTAATTGATGTGTGTTGCCATTTAGTGTTAGATTGACTATGAGTGTTTGCTATTTTGGTTGATTTTATGTTTTAATCTAGAATTGGTGGTTGCAAACACTTATTCAAGCTTTGCGGGTTTAACTCTTCTTGAGAAAGAGAGTCTATGACCCCAAAATTGACCCAACAAGGAATTGGAATGGACTCATGAGAAATGATAGTCCCAATTAACGGGTTAAACCTCGAGAGAGTAATTACCCTACTTGAACCCTAGTTGCTTGGTCTAATTTGCCTGCCCATTTGGTCTTGAGAGAGTCAATTGGGCAAAATCACTATCTCTATCGAGAGGTGTGAGAGTGGGTAAAATTGTGCAACGGTTATAGCATAAGCCCCAATTATGTCAATCGAACCTTTGTAACTTCTACCCGGCAATTAGCCACCTAGGTAGTGTCACGACCCTAGTGCCCTTCTTCCTATTAGATACAACTTAGCAATATTCTTGTAGCATAATTTAGTGTTAATCAATAGTTTTATAAAAAAAGTTATAATTTGAAAACCCAAAAATGTTTGAAGTGACATTAGGAGTACAAACACATCTCTAGGATAGACAGACAATCCAACTCCACTACTAGCTCCCTGAGGAAATCGATCCCGACCCTCATATCAGGTAAAAACTATTGCGACCCACTCTTCCTACCTTAGTGTAGCGTCGAGTTGGCAGCGATCACTTTTTGGCATCGGGGAAGCTTACACTGTTGACTATCTGTTTATTTAGTTTTGTGTTTTGCTTCTCTTTCCTTCTTGTTAACTAATTTCATTTGTGTCGATCAATCAGGTACAAATGGATCTTAATTCAAATGACCCTCTCGGCAATGTGATAGCGGGGCAGGAGGTAGAGGATCTAGAACAAGATGAGGTCTTACCTCAAGTTCCATGGAGAGGCCGAAATGCCAATGTAAATGCAAATGAGAACAACAATATACCATACCCTCCTCCAGCACCGCCGAGAGTGGCTCCTAGAGTTTTACCAAATCAAGGATACGCCAGTGCTATTGTTCCTCCCCGAATTCGAGCGGGGAACTTCCAAATCACAAATGTTATGTTGACCTTGCTCGAGCAAAGAGGGTTTCATGGGCACCTCCGATCAAAATGCCTACAAGCACTTGAAGGGGTTCGTGGATACATGCTGAGGTAACAAGCAGACAAACGTGTCCGAGGATGCATTGAGATTGAGGCTTTTCCCGTTCTCTCTTCGGGGTAAAGCATTGGATTGGTTAGAAAGACTCCCCAATCATTCTATTACAACATGGGATGAATTGGCGGACAAATTTATTGCCAAGTTCTTTTCTCCAAGTCATATGGAGGCTCTTTGGGATGAAATTCTAGCCTTAAAGCAAGAGCCAACAGAACCTTTGCACGAGATATGGGAAAGATATAGGACAATGGTGAAAGAGTGCCCTAATAATGACATGACCGAGGCTATGATTCAACAAACCTTTTATCGGGGCATCAACACCACAAATCAATGCATTGTGAACCAATTGGCTGGAGGGAACTTTATGAAACTTTCTTACCAAGAGGCATGTGATGTACTTGATGAAATGGCGGACACCTCTTCGGCATGGCAAAGTCGAGCAAATGTGCCCCAAGGTGACCCTACGGTCATCCATTTGCACAAGGAATTGCACGATCATGGCCAAGCTATTGCCGAGCTTACAACAACTATGAATCAATTGGCAAAGGCGCAATTGCAACAAGTCCAAAACCCGCACCAAGTCAATGCAATGAAAGGTGTTTCTATGTTGAAAAGGAGGCAAAGAGGGCAACGTCCTCAAGGTAATTGTGAACAATATGACAACAACAATGATGGCGGTGGTTATTTAAATGAGTGCTATAATGATCAAAGCGAAGAGGTAATATATCTCAATAACTACCAAGGGAATAGAGGCAACTCTTCGAATCAACAATGGCGTCCTCAAGGAAATTGGGGCAATCAACAACAAGGCGGAGGTAATTGGAATAACAACAATCAACAACAAGGTGGTGGAAATTGGAATAATAACAACCAAAACAACAATTGGGGTAATCAAAGCAACCAAGGGAATTGGAATGGTAATAACAATAATTGGGGCAACAACAACAATCAAGGAGGGTGGAACAATAGCGGGAACCAAGGCAACCAGGGGCAAGGCTTTCAAAGGCCCCCAATGTACCAACAACCGAACAATCCACCTCCCTTTCCTTCTCAAGGTCCGAGTTCTTCCGGGAGTGATATGGGGAGAATTGAAAGCATGTTCGAGCAAATGATGAAAAAGAACCAAGATTTCGATGCCCAATTAGCTTCTCATAATACATCTATCCGGAACTTGGAGGTGCAATTAGGCCAAATCTCTCAAGCGTTGAATACTCGTCCCAAGGGTGCACTACCAAGTGATATGGTAGTGAACCCGAAAGGTGGGAATAATAATCATGTGATGGCGGTTACAATAAGAAGTAGGAGAGGCGGTGATGTAAATGCCTCAAAGCAAAAGCAAGTTATGGATGAAGATGTTGAGTTACGGGATGATGATGTACCTTAGATTATTGATGATGTGGTTAATCAAAATGTGAACAATAATGTGCGGATTGATATTGATGATGAAGCCGAGGTAGAGACTCAAGATGCCGTGAACCCGTCTAGGGAACACGTGATTGATATGCCCGAGCCGGTTGTACCAAAGGCCAAGTCACCTTTGCCTAGGCCACCTCCACCTTATCCTCAATGGTTAGCAAAGCAAAAGAGTGACAATCAATTCAAAAAGTTCATTGACATGATGAAGAGCCTCACAATCAATGTGCCTTTGGTGGAGGCACTTGAGCAAATACCGGGGTACGCTAAGTTCATAAAAGATTTGGTAACAAAGAAGAGGTCGATGGAGTGTGAAACAATTAAAATGACTCATCAAGTGAGTGCCATAGTGCATTCAATGGCACCCAAGCTTGAGGACCCCAGAGCTTTTACTATCCCTTGTACTATCGGAAGTGCGGATTTTGCCAAGGCCCTTTGTGACTTGGGGGCTAGCATAAATTTGATGCCGTACTCGGTCTTCAATACTTTGGGAATTGGAAAACCTCGACCCACCTCAATGAAACTTCAAATGGCAGATCGATCGATGAAGCGACCTTTGGGCATAATCGATGATGTACTTGTCCGGGTGGATAAGTTTATACTGCCGGCCGACTTTGTCATATTGGATTATGAGGTGGACTTTGAAGTGCCGCTTATTCTTGGTAGGCATTTCCTAGATACGGGGAAGGCATTGGTTCATGTTGAAGCGGGTGAGTTGACTTTCCGAGTGGGGGATGAGAAGGTGATATTCCATGTTTGCAAATCAATGAGACAACCCAATAGCACGGAGGTGTGTTCATTTGTGGACATTGTCGCAGCTGTGATAGTGGATGACACAAGTTCCATGATCCATGTTAAAGATCCCCTTGAGGTCGTGCTTCTTAATATGGATGTCAATGATGATGCTAGTAGAGTGGAGTGCGTGAATGCATTGCATGGTATGGGTTCATATTCATATAAGCCTAGGAGGCTATCCTTGGACCTTGAAAACCACAAAACTCCACCAACAAAGCCATCGATTGAGGAGCCATCGGTGTTGGAGTTGAAGCCACTTCCTCCACACCTCAGGTATGAATTCTTGGGTTCAAATTCTACTTTACCTGTAATTCTTTCTTCTTGCCTTACTAATATGCATGTTGAGACCACCTTGGCGGTTCTTCAAAAGCGGAAAAGGGCAATCAGATGGACTCTAGCTGATATTCGGGGAATAAGCCCCGCATATTACATACACAAAATCATCTTGGAGGAGGATGCAAAGCCTTCCTTGGAGCATCAAAGAAAACTAAATGAGGCGATGCAAGAGGTGGTGAAGAAAGAGGTTATCAAGTGGCTAAATGCTGGGGTGGTTTATCCTATTTTTGATAGTTCGTGGACCTCTCCGGTGCAATGTGTACCGAAGAAGGGTGGTATGACCGTGATGAACAACGACAACAATGAGCTCATTCCCACTAGAATGGTCACCGGGTGGAGAGTTTGTATGGATTACCGAAAGCTGAACAAGGTGACTAGCAAAGATCATTTCCCATTGCCATTCCTTGACCAAATGCTTGATCGTCTTGCGGGCCGGGCTTTCTATTACTTTCTGGATGGTTACTCGGGGTACAATCAAATTCTAATTGCCCCGGAGGACCAAGAGAAGACCACCTTTACATGTCCTTATGGCACATTCGCTTTCTCTAGAATGCCATCTGGATTGTGTAATGCTCCGACAACCTTCCAACGTTGCATGATGGCTATTTTCACCGACATGGTGGAGGATATCTTGGAGGTCTTCATGGATGATTTCAGCGTAGTTGGGGATTCTTTTGAGGGGTGCTTGATAAACTTGGATAGAGTGTTGGCCTGATATGAAGACACCAACCTTGTTCTTAATTGGGAAAAGTGCCATTTTATGGTAGAAGAATGTATAGTGTTGGGTCACAAGATCTCAAAGTGAGGAATTGAAGTTGATAAGGCCAAGATTGAGGTTATTTCGAGGCTCCCTCCCCCTACTTCGGTCAAAGGGGTGAGGATTTTCCTTGGGCACGCGGGTTTCTACCGGAGGTTCATAAAAGATTTTTCTAAAGTGGTACATCCGTTGTGCAAGTTGCTAGAGAAAGATGCAAAGTTCTTGTTCGATGAGAACTTCACAAGGTTTGGCACTCGTCGTGCTATCATTAGTGATGGGGGGTCTCACTTTTGCAACAAGGCTTTCGGCATGTTGCTTTCTAAGTATGGTGTCAATCATAAGGTTTCGACCCCCTATCATACTTAATCTAGTGGCCAAGTGGAAGTCTCCAACAAAGAAATTAAGAGTATCTTGTCTAAAACTGTCAATGCTAATAGGACCGATTGGTCGAAAAAGTTGGATGATGCTCTTTGGGCTTATCGGACGGCTTACAAAACTCCGATTAGTATGTCACCGTATCGGTTGGTGTTTGGGAACGCTTGTCATATTCCGGTGGAATTAGAGCACAAGGCCATGTGGGCTTTGAGGAAGTTGAACTTAGAATGGGATGTTGCGGCAAATCTATGGGTTGAACAACTTAATAAGCTTGATGAGTTTAGATTCCATGCCTACTCCAGCTCGTCCTTGTACAAGGACAAAATGAAGTACTTCACGACAAATATGCTCGGGGCAAGGAGTTCAAGGTTGGAGATATGGTTCTCTTGTTCAATTCCCGGTTACGTCTATTTTCAGGTAAGATCAAGTCAAAGTGGAGTGGGCCGTTTGAAGTTGTGTTCGTGACCCCATTTGGTGCTCTTGATCTAAGGAACAAGAATGGTGAAGTATTCAGAGTCAATGAACATCGGGTTAAGCATTATCTTGGGAAATTTGATGATAGCCATATTGTAGCACTTATCCATCTAAAGTGATGTGCTGGTAACATGCGTCGTGCCACGACGTTAAATCAGGTGCTGCTTGGAGGCAACCCATATCTTTTTCTTTTTGTTGTTTTCTGTGTTTTCTTGGTAGTGTAGGTTTGAATTTTGAGCTAACTAATTGTGAAATGTTGCAGGGATTGAGTTGATGCAGTGCAAAATAGTTTGAAAAAAGTTGAACAGTCTATGAAGATTGCTAGTGCGACCGCGGTTGCTTTTGTGCGGTCCGCACTGGTGATGGTCAAAAGTGGTGCTCTCTGAAGTTTGCCACCGTGGCCGCATTCCATTTAGTGCGGTCCGCGGTGGACCTCCGCGGCCGCGGTCTGTTTTGTGCGGTCCATGGGGGTTGCCTACTCAAGCTTCATTTTGAACAAACCCAACGCGGTTCGTGGTCGGTTTTACGCGGCCGCGCTGGTAGGTAAGGCTGGGTCCCACTGTTTTTCTATAAATAGAACCCATGTGTTACTAATTTACCTTTTTCGAACTTTTAACACTCAGAGACATAAAAGTACTGTTCATAACCTCTCTTGACCGTGATTCTTGCTTAAGATTGACTAATTAAATTTCATCTTCTCATCTAGTAATGTTTCACTCAGTCCTTGTGCATTTAATTGATTAATTTTATTTTATTTTATTACTATTAGCTTATAACTTCTTTTTTCTTCTCGTTAGTTTCTTCTTCTTTATTTAGTTGTTAGCTTAGGGTAAGTTTAAATGTTGGGTTTGTATGATGGATATGCATAATGGTTGGGCAAGTGAGTAGGGACAAAATAAGTGAACAAATTTGAACAATTGTGCAAAAAAAATGAAACCCTAACTTAGTGCCTCTGCAAAACACTCTCCGCGGTCCGCAGTCTCCTTTGTGCGGTTCGCGGTGCCCTAACGTGGTCCGCATTGCCATTTTGCATGGACCGCGGTGCCCGAGTGACTAAAAGTGAACCTTTGCTAGCGCCGCCGCATTGTACTTTATGCGGTCCGCACTGAGCCACCCCAACCGCGGTGCTACTTTGTGCGGGCCGCGGTGGTTAGATTCAGAGAGGTGGTATTACAGTCCTTACCTCAGTGTGGACCGCTGTTGCTTTTGTGCGGTCCGCGATGCCCTCAATGCGGCCACACTACTTTTTGTGCGGGCCGCGGTGGGGAGATTTAGAGAGATGTTTTCAGGGGTCTTGTCCCAATGCGGACCGCGGTTGCCTTTGCGTAGTCCGTGGTGCCCCCAGTGTGGCCGCACTCCTATTTGTGCAGGCCGCGGTGCTTTGTTCTGTACTGTTTCTACAACATGTAATCTACTGTCTGCAATTCACTTTCAACCCTTGTTTCACTACCTGTGCTAATACTAACCATGTTCGATGTGTATGCTTGTAGATAATGGTCAAACAACAAGGTGGAGGTGCCAAACAACCCGGGCGAGGTAAGTCCTCCCGGGGAGGGAAGCAAAGGATGATAAAACTCACTCCCTAGGCTAGAAAAAACATAAAAGAAATGAGGAAAGCAATCAAAGCGGCTGATAGAGCCATTGACAACTCGGGGAGTGAGTACGAGCCCTCCCGGGAGATCTCTTTAAATTCAGTCCCTCTTTATATCCCGTATCCGAAGAACTCCATAAATAGAGACACTCCTCCATCTTCCCCCAATGCTCGAGCTTTAATCAACATTTCTTCTGGGTCGTCTAAGGGCTCAGCCGCAGGTAGTGGGGATGAATACTCTACCTCTCCCACATCATCACTATCAGGAGAAGGTGTTAGGGGTAATGAGGGAGATGGGGAGTTACCTGGGGGTGGTGTGCCTCAGGTTGGGGGTGTTGACCGGACTAGGAATCCCGCTGTTTGGGAAGATAGATTCGTCAGCCAGGTGGCGTTCCACAAGTTTAGGGAATGGTGGCCGTCACGAAAATTGATTCTTGAGAGGAGCTTCATTGACAAAGACCTTCTATCCCTACACCCCAATGTACATAGACAGTTTCAGGCTCGAGTGGGTTGGGAGTTCTTTAAAGATAATTGTGTGAAGGCGAATGAGTATATGGTTAAGGAGTTTTATAGCAATGTGGCCCACATCTTGAAGGGCACTAAGGTGACCAAAGTGAGAAACAAAAATGTGGTATTTACCGGGAAGGCACTAAATGAATACCTGGGGTTCAATGATGAAGATGAGTTCCTTTACAATGAAAATTTTGCAATGGGTGAGGAGGTTCATCCGTGGTTAGCTTCATACCTGGCAATCACGGGAACGATTCCAGAGTGGTTACAAGCAGGGGACAAAATACTTTGGAGAACCTTTAACTTTGAGGTTAGAGGGTGGTTGACTTTTGTGTGAAGTCGGCTCGACCCCACTACCCATTATCAGACTATTCCACTTGCTCGGGCTGTTCTTATTGCTTCTATTATGGCGGGATATCCTATCAACATGGGCAATGTGATGTCCCACGTCATTTCTGCAGTGGGGGTTGAGCATGATCGGAACTACCCTTTTCCCAGCACCCTCACTATGTATTTTCGGGACCTGGAGGTGGAGAAGAGACCTTTTGACGTAAAGGTCAAACCTATGGCTCCATTTTCATGGTACAGTTTGAAGGGGTTAGACAACCTCAAGGACAAAAATTACAAGCCGCCTACTTCTGCCCCAACCGGTCAGTCTGAAGAGCCGGTTGCGCTAGAGCCCTCCACTGAGCCTACTTCCACAGTTGTTGACATGCCTCCCGGACCTTCCACTACTGCTGGTCCCTCTACTTCAGCTGGCCCGGGGATTCCATCTTCCCGGCCCATCCTATCACCGCCCACCAGCTGAGCCAGACACTTCATAGCTTGAACAACTGGATGGCGACTGCTTCATCCAAGTTGTCCACCTTGACTTCTACCATTGTGGCTCAGTCGGCACCACAACCAGTGCAGGTGCCCCAGTCTATCAAGGATTCACTTAAGGAGATTCTTGCCAACCAGCAAAAGATCCTCGATTCTCAGGCTGCCTTGGCTAAGACAGTGGATTCACATGGCAAGGCCCTGAAGGAGCTTGCTAGGGAGAACAAGAAGCTGCGCATAACACGGGCTTCCAAGGAGTTTGTGAAGGCGCTGAGGGAGGATGTTGACAAACTGAAGGCAGACCAGCTGCCTTTAGACTTGCTATTTGAGGATCCAGCCCCAATAGCAACACCAGTAGCAGAGCCACAGCAGGAGCAGACGCAGAGGCTTCAAAGAAGAAGAGGAAGCTCCCTAGTGCAGATGAGGCGATCATCTAGTTGGCGTACCCACCTGAGGTTTCATCCAGTCAGCCATAGGATGTCCCAGATATTCAGCCCATATAGGGCCAGACCCCAGTCCCAGCAGCTGAGCAGCAGGAGACCGGGAACCAGTCTGAGGTTCCCGTACATACAGAGGACCCGGGGACCACTCATGTTTCCATGCAAACAAACGAGGCTTAGCAAGCTCCTATATCCTTTCCTCTTGATTTTTGATGCTTATTTGTTTAGTTGGCATTGGGGACAATGCCAACTTTCATTTGTGGGGGTGCACCCTACTTTGTATCTGGATGATTGTATATATTAGTTGACTTAGTTTATGTTTCTATTGACTTTTTTTTATTTGGTCTATATATAACTTTACATTTAGTCACTTTTATCGCATTTTTTATCTTCTCTTTGGTCTGTATATAAAGTTACATTTTTGTGTTTATATATTCATCCCCCGTTGTATATTCTAATCCCCTATTGTAAATTTTCATTCTATTTTCTATTTTCGTACAAATTTTTCATTTTTAGCTTAGTGGATAGGCTCGCAGCCTTTTTGTTTCGATTTTGGTGCTTTTAATAAGCCCTTGGTTTTCTTAATGCCACGGTTCTTTCCAAGGTGGAGTATTGTGCGAACCAGGTGGCTCTTCCCGATGATGGATGGCGTGACAACCTTTTTAAGGGTTTGAGTCCGTTTTTTATTTTTCTTTTGTTTTTAGTAGTTTATAGTTAAGGGTACCTCAAGAAAAGCTTCACTTGGGCCTAACACAATTGTCTTTGATCCCACGGTCAAAGACAAGTGGTTGTGTTTAGGATGGTGAAAGTAGTGACCTTGAGACTCTTGTTTTGACCAAACAAACATCATGTGGTTTTTCGGGACATTTGTGTGCTCAATCGTGTCTAAGGTTGTTGTGGGCCCCCGACCCTATGTCTTTAGCAATCCTTGAGTGTGTGTGGTGAGAAATCAAATTGTGAGTCCAAGTTCCGAGCCAATGGTCTAGAACTTGCCCTGAATGTCTGTTGAGGCAAAATTTTGAGTGAAATTGGACTTGAAAAGTGATTATAGGCTCTCCTTGATCTAAACAATAGTCGAACAATTCCATAACCTACCAATAATATAATCCCTAGCTAACCCTTTTGAGCCTTAAACCTTTTTCTTTCAAGAACCAATGCTACAAGCCTATACCCGTTTTAAATTATACCCTCTCTTGGCACCCAAATCATCCCTTAAGTAATGGCAAAAGTCTAAGTTTGGGAGGGGGGAGATAAGAAAGGAAACAAAGTGGTAAAAGGTACAAAAGCAAAAGGAAAGGAAGGCGATGAAAAAGAAAGAAAAGAAAAAGACAAAGAGAAAGCCCAATGTGCAAAGAATAAAACAGGATTCAAGAAAAATGAAAGTGAAAAAGGTGTGAAAAAAGTAGAAAAATAAGAAATGCTTCGAATTGCATAAGAAAGAGTGACAATGTGTCTCTCTAACCCCTTGAAAAAAGTGAAATACTCAAAGAGTCAAAGAGAATTGTGCCAGAATGAATCAAAAGAAGTGCTTAAGGGAAGATGGAACCCATATAGACCAACAACTTTTCCTACCCTGAACCAAAAGCCTTCACATTGACTCCACAAAAGCCCTATATGATCTTGAGTTGGATGACGCTCGTATTAGTGGATACTTACATGAGGGTCAAGCATATAGTACTTAGAGCCGGACTTGTGACCTTTCCTTGAGAGAGACGAGTGAATCCCCATTAACCTTGGTTTGCCCGCTTATAGTCTAAAAGGTGAGGTTTGCTTAGGGAGAGTTGAGGATGTGTGAGTTTGGGTTCCACAGTGACCAAAGTAATTGAGAGAGTTTTTTGATGTAATTAGTCAATTCTTGATGCTCTTGTGTCACACTTGATCCATAGTTTTTCAAAGTTTAAATTTTGTTAATGATCCATTTGTATTAAGGGCAATTGTTAGTCCCAATTGATGCTTGTGGAGGTTACTTTAGGACAGCTGGAATTACTTGAATTTTCATTTAAGGGGTGAGTCTTATTTTGTTTTCTTGAGGACAAGCAAAGGTTTATGTTTGGGGGAGTTGATAAGTTAGGATTTTAACATGTTTTATGCCCCTACATGCCTATGCTTTGATCATATATTGTTACAAAATAGTCCCAAAAGGCTCACAAGTTGTGCATGATTGCAGGTTTGATCGACAAAGTGACGAAATATCAAAGATTGGCTCAAAAAGGAGTGAAACCTGCTCAAGTATCAAAGACCAAGAAATTTAAGAAAAGAAGGCCTAGTGCGGACTGCACAAAGTGGAATGTGGCTGCACTAGGTGGTTTAGAGAGTTGGTGAATCAGGCTAGAAGAAGCACGGCCGCGGTACACATCTCGCGGTCCGTGGTGAAGGCTCCGCGGCCGCACTAATCTTTTGTGCGGTCCGCGGTCATGAGATTCAGAGAGATGAAAGTTTGCAAAGCCAGTGCCATGCGGTCCGCGGTCGTGATTGGACGGACCGCGCCAGCTCCCTCCGCGGCCGCGGTCCATTCTACGCGGTCCGTGGAGTTCAAGTTCAGAGAAGCAGAAGTGAGCCAGTGCGGCCGCGGTCCATTTAATGCGGCCCGCACTAGCCCCGTAGGGGTATTTTTGTCCAGTTTTTCCAGCCTATTATAAATAGAACATTTTACCATTTTTTAGATCAGTAGATATATCAGACAAGAGCTGCGCTCGTGAGAACGAATTTTATAGCCATTTTTGGCACTTTTGATTTACATTTACGATAGATTCTTGTAATTTAATTTTAGCAATTAATTAATATGCTTAGTTCTTCATCTATTTCTTCAATTTCTTTATCTAGCATGAGTAGCTAAGCCCATTAGCTAGGGTTGTGGCTCAACCCTAGTATGGGTAATTGATGGGTGTTACCATCTAGTGTTAGATTGACTATGGGTGTTTGCTATTTTGGTTGATTTTATGTTTTAATCTAGAATTGGTGGTTGCAAACACTTATTCAAGCTTTGCGGGTTTAACTCTTCTTGAGAAAGAGAGTCTATGACCCCAAAATTGACCCAACAAGTAATTGGGATGGACTCATGAGAAATGATAGTCCCAATTAACGGGTTAAACCTCGAGAGAGTAATTACCCTACTTGAACCCTAGTTGCTTGGTCTAATTTGCCTACCCATTTGGTCTCGAGAGAGTCAATTAGGCAAAATCACTCTCTCTACCGAGAGGTGTGAGAGTGGGTAAAATTGTGCAACGGTTATAGTATAAGCCCCAATTATGTCAATCAAACCTTAGTAACATCTACCCATCAATTAGTCACCTAGGTAATGTCACGACCCTAGTGCCCTTCTTCCCATTAGATAGAACTTATCAATATTCTCATAGCATAATTTAGTGTTAATCATTAGTTTTATAAAAATAGTTATAATTTGAAAACCCAAAAATGTTTGAAGTGACATTAGGAGTACAAACACATCTCTAGGATAGACAGACAATCCAACTCCACTACTAGCTCCCTGAGGAAATCGATCCCGACCCTCATATCGGGTAAAAGCTATTGTGACCCACTCTTCCTACCTTAGTATAGCGTTGAGTTGGCAGTGATCAGCGTACCAAAAATTTAGGGAGTGGTGGCCGGTGAGAATTGATATCGTAGTGGAGTTTCAATGACAGAGATCTTTTACCCCACAACCGTGATATGCATAGACAGTTCAGAACGAGAGTGGGTTGGGAGCACTTCTTAGATGACTGCGTGGATGCCAATGAACACTTGGTCAAAGAGTTCTATTGTAATATAACCCACATCGTAAAGGGTTCCAAAGTGACCAAAAGTTCGGAACCTCAAGGTGTTGTTTGACGGGAAGTCGCTCAACGAATACCTGAGTTTCAATGAGGAAGATGAGTCCCTTTATATGGCAAAGCTGGAGATGGGCGAGAAGGTCTGTCCATGGTTAGCTCAGTACTTGGCAATACCAGGTACCATTCCGGAGTGGTTGGCTGTTGGGGTCAAAATACTACGGAGGACCCTAAACTTTGAGGTGAGGGGCTGGGAGACATTTGTGTGCAGCCAGCTAGACCCTACTACCCATGACCAGACACTTTCTCTCCATCGGGCTGTTTTGGTTGCTTCCATTATGGCGGGGTACCCCATCAACGTGGGGAATGTGATGTCCCGGATCATTTCTATAGTGGGTACCGAGAGCGATCAGAACTATCCCTTCCCCAACACCCTTACTATGTACTTCCGGGACTTGTAGATGGACAAGAGGCCATACGACATCAAGGTCAAGGCGACAACCCCGTTCTCCTGGTATAGCGTGAAGGGGAATGACAACCCCAAGGATAAGAACTACAAAGCCCCTACTTCTACCTCAACTGGATAGTCTGAAGAGCTATTTGCGGTAGAGGCCCCCGCTGAGCCTGCCTCCACTTCTGCTGAGATGCCTCCCAGACCTTCCACATCTTCAGCCATTCCTCCTGGCCCTTCCACATCAGCAGGCCCGAAGATCCCATCTTCCCGGGCCCATCTTATCACTGCCCACCGACTGAGTCAAACACTTTAGAGTATTAACAACTGGATGTATACTGATTCATCCAAGTTGTCCACCTTGACCACTACTATTGCAGCTCAGTCGGCACCTCAGCCAACACAGGTCCCATAATCTATTGAGTATGCTTTGAAAGAGATTCTTGAGAACCAGAAGAAAATCCTCACTACCCAGGATGCATTGGCAAAGGCAGTTGATTCACATAGCAAGGCTCTCAAGGAGCTTGCTAAGGAGCATAAGAAGCTGTGAAAGACACGGGCCTCGAAGGAGTCCGTGAAGGAGCTACGGGCGGATGTTGACAAGTTGAAGGCAGACCAGCTTCCTTTAGACCTATATTCGTTCTATTTTCGCAAAAAGTTTTCGTTTTTAGCTTATTATTTATGTTCATAGCTTATGTTTTGTTTTGGACGTTTTCAATAAGCCTTTGATTTTCTTAATGCCACGGTTCTTTCCAAAGGTGGAGTGTTGTGTGAACCGGGTGGCTCTTCCCAATGATGGATAGCGCGACAACCTTCTTAAGGGTTTGAGTCCGTTTTTGTTTTTGTTTTTAGTAGTTTATAGTTAAGGATACCTCAAGCAAAGCTTCACTTGGGCCTAGCACATTTGCCTTTGATCCCATGGTCAAAGACAAAATGTTGTGTTAGGATGGTGAAAGTCGTGACCTTGAGACTCTTGTGTTGACTGATAATCATTAAGTGGTTTTTCGGGATCATTGTGTCCTCAAATCGTCTCTAAGGTCGTTGTTGGCTCCCAACTCTATGTCTTTAGCGATCCTTTAACTTGTCTGGTGAGTAATTGAATTGCAAATCCAAGTCCCAAACCATTGGTCTAGAACTTGCCCCGAATGTTTGTTGAGGCGAAATCCTAAGTGAATTTTGACTTGAGACATGATTATAGGCCCTCCTTGATCCAAATAATAGCTTGAAAAATTCCATAGCCTACCAATGATATGATCCCTAGTTAACCTCTTTGAGCATTAGACCTTTTTTCTTTCAAGAACCATGAGACAAGCCTATACCCGTTCTAAAAGATACCCTCTCTTGGAACCCGATCTTTCTTTGAGCACATGGCAAAAGTATAAGTTTGGGGGGAGAGACGAAGGTAGCAACAAAGTGGTAAAAGGCACAAAAATGAAGAAAAGTAAAGTCAATGAAAAAGAAAGAAAAGCAAAAGACAAAAAGAATGCTCAATGTGAAAAAGATTAAAAAGGGATTCAAGAAAACCAAAAGAATGAAAGGTGTGGAAAGTTAAAAAAAGAGAAATGGTTTGAATTGCATAAGAAAGAGTGACAACGTGTCCCTACCCATTAGAAAGAGGTGAGATGACTCAAAGAGTCAAGAGAATGTATGCCGAATGAATCAAAAGAAGTTCTTAAGGGATGATGGAACCCACTTAAATCAAAATATTCCCTGCCCTGAACCAAAAGGCTTCACAATGACTCCATAAAAGCCCAATATGATCTTGAATTGAATGATGCTTACATTAGTGAATACTCACATGAGGGGCAAGCATATGGTACTTAGAGCCGAACTTGTGACTTTTTCTTGAGAGAGATGAGTGGATTTCTATAACCTCGGTTTGTGTGCCAATATTCAAAAAGGTGAGGTTTGCTTAGGAAAAGTTGAGGATGTGTGAGTTTGGGTTCCACAATGACCAAAGTAATTGAGAGAGTTCTTTGATATGCTGAGCCAACTCTTGATGCTCTTTTGTCACACTTGATCCATGGTTTTTCAAAGGTTAATGTTGTTAATGATTCATTTATATTGAGGGCAATTCACAATTGTTAGTCCCAATTGATGCTACTTGAGGTTATTTTAGGACAGCTGAAAATTCTTGGATTTTCCCTTTAGGGGTGGGTCTTATTTTGTTTTCTTGAGGACAAGCAAAAACTTAAGTTTGGGGGAGTTGATAACTAGGGATTTTGACGTGTTTCATGCTCCTTCTTGCTTACGCTTTGATTATACATTCTTACAAAATAGTCCCAAAAGGCTTATAAGTTGTGCTTGATTGCAGGTTTGATTAACAAAGTGACGAGACGTCAAAGATCGACTCAAAAGGAGTGAAACCTGCACAAGTACCAAAGACAAGACAAACTCAGGACAAACAGGCCTAGTGCGGCCGCAATACACTTTGTACGGTCCGCACTAGAGAGATTCAGAGACCTGGATTTGAAGGCACCAAAGCAGTGCGGCCGTAGTACATATTGTACGGCCCGCACTAAAGACACTGTGGTCGCACCGCCATTTCATGCAGTCCGCAGAAGCAATGTTCAGAGAGATGTCAAGTGCCAGGGTTCAAGCTTGTGCGGTCCGCAGTCCATTCTGCGCGGACCGCATTGGAAGCCTCCGCGGTCGCGGTCCATTCTGCGCGGTCCGCGGAGCTTGGGTTCAGAGAGTTGGAAATGCAGAGTCGCATACCATTTTGTGCGGTCTGCACTGACCCCGCAGGGGCATTTTTGTCCAGTTTTTCTAGCTTAGTATAAATAGAACCTTTTTCCATTTTTAGGGTATCAGATATTTTCTGAACTGAGCTGCACTCGTGAGAAGACCATCTGTAGCCATTTTAACTTAGTTTTAACGATAGAATCTCTGTATTTACTTTAGTGTTTAATTAAAATGCCTTTATCTTCATCTATTTCTCTGTTCTTCTCTTCAAGCATGAGTAGCTAAACCCATTAGCTAGGGTTGTGGCTCAACCCTAGTGTGAGTAATTGATGGGTATTGTGATTTAGGGCTAGATTGACTATGAGTGTTTGTTGTTTGGGTCAATTTTATGGTTTAATTTATAAATTGGTGGTTGCAAACACTGGTTTGTGCTAAGTTGACTTGGATTTTTTTTGAGAAAGAGAGCCAAAGTCTCCAAAATTGACCCAACAAGGAATTAGGATGGACTCAAGAGAATTGGTAGTCCCACCGAGAGAGTAATTACCCGACTTGAACCCTAGTTGTTTGAGCAAATTTGCCTACCCATTTGGTCTTGAGAAAGTCAATTGGGCAAAATCACTCTCTCTACCGAGAGGTCTGAGAGTGGGTAAAATCATACAATAGTTATAGCATATTTCTCCAATCATGTCAATCGTGCTTTAGAAGCGGTTACCCGTCAATTAGCCACCTATGTGAAAGTCACTACCCTAGTGCCTTTTTATCCATTAGATATAATTTTTAGCAATTCTCGTTTAGCATAATCTAGTTGCATTTATAATTAGTAGTTGATAATAGTAGTTTGTTAAGAAAAACCAAAAATGATTGGAAGTCATATTTGGGACAATTACACAATTCCACTCTAAAATACTCAACTCCATTCCTAGCTCCCTGTGGAAATCGATCCTGACCCACAAATCGGGTAAAAGCTATTGCGACTCTCTTCCTACTTTTTAGTAGTACAAAGTAGGCTATGATCACTATGTGTCGATCAGGTCACTCCATCCTTATCTCCAACCTAATACCATAGAGGAATCACTCCGCTAATAGATAGCACTATATAGTACCTGTCACTTGTCAAATGCTGTAAAATGGTTGAACTACAAAAGTTAACATAGAATTATTTAATGAGTATGATCCACATCCTCTCCCTCTTAGTCTTGAAAGTCAATTGTGCTGTATCTGTTAAAATCAAAGGAGAATGAGAGAAATCAAACCAATTTAGCAAGATGAACCCTAAAATGTTCGAGAAAGAGACGACAAAGAGAAAGTTATTTCCCATTTTCTTCTAAAATGAAAAAAATCAGTCGACTAATTACAATCCTCTAACTATTTATAGTTCTGGGTCAGCTAGCTTATACCCGAATCCAAGTCTCTCATATGTACATGATATTACAACAAATAAATAATTGGGCCTTATAGCATGGGCCCATACATAACAAACAAAGCAATACTAAGTTGGGCCTTCATCTACTCCAACACCCCCCTCAAGCTGCGGGGTGAAAGAACCCCCAGCTTGCATAGCAAATGGTTGTGGTGAACATCAGATAAGGCCCACACTCACCAACCCACCCCACACTCACCCATCTAACCCCACCCCACCCCCTCTCTTCAAAAAGGTTTTTTTTCTTTAAATTTCAGTTTTTTTTTTCCGTTACTAACTACCCTGCCACCCCCCCCAAAAAAAATTTCTTTTCCTTTTTCTTTTTTGTAATTTTCAAATTTCTGTTTCTTTTATTTTTCTGCCCCCCCGAGAAAAAATATCTTTTTCTTATACATTTTCGGTTTTAGTTTTTCATCTTTCGGTTTACATGCAAGTTCTAAAGTTATGAGTTCAGAGGTTTATGTGTTTTGAAGTATACGGGTTTAGAAATTATAAAGTTTACGAGTTCGAAAGTTCGCGGTTTCGAAAGTTTAGCAGTTCGAAAGTTTATGAAATTTGTGGGTTCAGAAGGCTGTTGGTTCGAAAGTTTATGGCTTCATGTTTATTGTATCTAAATTATTTATGAATACTCTTGATAAGTTATTTTCCTTTACTTGCGTACCAAACACCGAAAAATTAATAAGATTACTACTTGTTTTCCAAGAAAACATTTACTTAGAAAATATTTTCCACGGAAAACATTTTTCGTTATACCAAACACACTCTTAATCAGCACGTATTTTATGGACCTCAGTTTCTCAACTCTAAAGTTTGTAGTCATAACTCCGCGGAAAAGCCCAGTGAGGTGGAGAAGAGGGTTTGTTGCACTAATAGCCACCCATATTCAATGCTTACTTTTATAGCCTGTATGTACAAATTATATATTGATTATATATAACTATATTCATATACATTATACATGAATTATGCATATAGTATATATCTGCCGGCTATTTTTAGTTTAAGAGATTATGTGAGCGGCTATTTGGGTTAATTATTCTAAAGAAGTAACCTATATAGCCGTTCTTTCCAACCGCTTAAGCAAAATATAATTAGTAGATATATATTATGTGTATAAGTTTTGTATCACCATATATAATCGGTATATAATCTATGTATACTGGCTAAAAAGTAAACAATAAATGCGGCAGGTTAATTGTGCAAAGACCCCACAATGATTGACATGAATGGCCTCATAAGAGGCTATTCTTGGTCGAATGTCTCCAAAATTGGTGGTATTTAGAAAATGGCTCTTGCCCGCACATAGTTATTGCTCTTCAACGTTTCTTTACTTGATTGGTAGAATTTATGCTATATTAACTAGGAGTATATGTTATGTTGTTCGTCAAGTCTACCAGGTTGCATGATTTTGTTCTTTAAGGATTTTTCTATTGGATTGGTAGAGTTTATGTTATATTTACTCTGTCTATCTATAAAGTTGTTCATCAAAGTCTACCCGATTGACATAATTTTTTCGGTGGTATTTTAACTAAGCTTATTAATCGGGCTAGGCTGGCCCATTCAAAATTCGGTTCGACCCGGTTCAGCTCGGGTCAGCTGGTACTATAGGGGGTGGAGACAGGTTGAGGAAGGTTGGGCGGGGAGCCAGGCTTAAATGAACAAAATTTGGTAATCGATGCCCGGAACCTAGTAAGCCCGATTATGCGTTACCGGGTTTTGACCGGGCTATAGCTCGGTCCAGCCCGGTTACTGTTGCAAATTTTATTTTATTTTTTTAAATTTTTGTACGTTGCCAACGGTCAAATTCAAAAAATGACCGTTGTGCAACGACCATTTTTTGCAAAAATGGCCATTTCGACCCCTTAAGAAAATAGCCTCCTCACCCCTAATAATTGATAAATTACAATTTTAACCTTTTAAAGCTATAAATAGCCAATCTTCTTCTTCATTTTTCTCACAATTTACTCTCTTACTACTCTAATTCTTTCTCAATTCCCTCTTGATAATATTGATTATTGCTCTTAAATTCTTAAATACTTATTATTCAAGTTTCATCAAATATTTACTTTAGTTACTACAAAATTATAATTATCAAATATCAAGTATTCAAGTGAAGTGTGGTATCAATATTCAATATCATCAAATATCAAGTATCAGTCTATCAACTGAAGTTTGATATAAAATTTGGTGCGACATCTGGAATCCCAGTACACTCATTCCATCTCTTTTTTTTTTGTGTATATTTTTATTTTATTATTTAGAATTATTAATTTAATTTGCATAATGGATATATTTAGAGCAGCCAAAAAAAACGTGTACTAGTAAAGGTGGTAGTAGTAAAAGTAAAACTTCTAAAAAATCAAGAGGTGGTGTGTCACGACCCGAATTTTCCACCTTCGGGGCTGTGATGACGCCTATTGAACTCGCTAGGCAAGCCAACGTCACGGTTTATTACACCTTTTTTTCCTTTATCTTTTAGATATATATGACTTAACAAGATGAATCAACAGAAATAAATGCGGAAGAAACAATTTAAAAGCTTAACTTGAACATTAACGAAATCCGAAATAACATCTATCCAAAACTGGAGTCACAACTCACGAACTGTCAACGATTACTACAAGTAATGATATGTGTAGACATGTAAGTTTTGACCCTCCCCGAGTTTTTGAACATTTTAGTTTTTAGATATTTAGTTTAGGCCTAATATCGCTATTTTACCTAGTTTTAACTATTTTACTTTATTTTGTCACAAAAATAAAAATTACAAAAATATTTTCTTTTATTTAGGTTATTGATATTTTATCTTGTTACTTTTAGTTTATCTACCTTACATAAAATTCGAAAATACAAAAATAGTCACACTTTATTTTCAAGGATATTAGTGTTTTGGGTAGTAATATTATCTTAATTTTGCGATGATTTTAATCTAATCTTGTTATTATTTTAGTTTCACATTGAAAAATATAAAAAATAGTTTCATATTTTATATATAATTTACTTTAATTAATTAGATAGATTTTTGCATTATGTATTATATTTAGCTTATATTAAAAGGTATTTAGCTATGGTTTGGACATTTTTTTAGTCCAATTTTAAGGCCCAAATCTGAAGCCCATTAACCCCAAAGCCCAACCTCCCTTGCCCTTCAAGAATCCTAATGGAACCTTCAACACTTCTTCTTCTTCACCAAAATACACGTAAGGAACCAAGACAACACAAAAACCCTAGAACTAAGACTTCCCACCGCTGTTCCCTCTTCTTCATCTTATGAAGGAACCCCTTCTTCTTCTTCTTCAACCTGACTAACACCCAAAACAAACCATCCGAAGCTTCTTCTTCAACCTTCACAAAAAGAACCTAAAGACACCGATCTCCAGCCATCACTTCCCCCCACCTCCTCCATGGCCTCCTCAACAATCCAACATCACCAAATCTCCACCCCTAACGCCGCCCACCACCCTCCAACGCCATCTCACCAGTAATTCGAAGACACCAACCAGCTGTGAAAATCCATCTCCTTCACGCACACATACAAAAAAAAAAAATAGAGACGAAACGGAAAAGAGAAGTAAGTGGAGGAACGTCAAAAATAGTAAGTATTTTAGCTCCGAAAAGCTGTGAAAACGCAACTGAAGCCCTGTCCGAAACAACTCCAAAACGCAGCAATGAGAGCTGCTCGAAACCATCCCAAAACTTGCTGAAATACCACCATTTTTGGCCCAAAACCTCCGTTGAAGCAGTCCTATTTATCGAAGTTTCATCAGTGAGGTCCCAGTCTGTCGAGGCTCTTGTTGCTTGTTTGATTTTAATTGATGTTCGGGTTTCCAGTTCGTTTGAAGGTCCTGTTGTAATTCTTTGGTTCAAGTTCATTCTCTGTGATTCCTTCATTGTAGCTTTTGAAATTTAATCGAAAGTTCGGCTTCCAGGTCCATCTCTTTTCTGCTCTATTTTTTCCTCCATGTGTGGTATTTTCTATGATTTTGAAATATAATATTAGCCCATTTAGATTGTCTCTTTAGATTTGCTTTTGCATTAGTTACATCTTGAGTTTCATTATAGCCTCGTTAGAGTCATAGATTTTAGGTGAAAATTGGTTATTTAAATTAGGCTTCATCACAAGATTAGAAACTCGGTATATCTCGACCTAAATGAATAACACCTCTTTAATTTCCTAGATTTAAATTTTATTCATGTAGTAGTCTTTAGGCCAGTTGTTCTAAAAAATTAGTTTAATCATGTTTAATGGGAATGTTTGAATTGAACTGAATTTTCTTTTTCTTGTAAGTTAGTAATGTATCCACTCTTATGGACTACCTTTTAGAATCTTCATTTTGTTTTAGAACTATTATATGTTTGAGCTTCGGTGGGCTAGTATCATGTTTGTTCATGTTTCTTTTGATTGTCATTATTCAAAGTTAAAGCTTGTTTGAGTTACTTGATTGGAATTGTGATGATAGTTGTCCCTTTGCAAACTTTTGCATCGTCACATTGAACATTGGAAATGTAGGTTCATTAAGAATTAGAACTGCCTGTTGGGACGAGGGATTTGGGTATTAAAATGAAAGGATATTTGAGCTTAAATTTTGCTTTATTATTTCCTTTGATCTCTAGGAGCTTGTTTAGGCCGACCACACTCGGGTAGACAAACCGTAGGTCACTTCTTTTATTTTATTCGAGGCGAGAGGTCGTTTCCTTTAGTTTATTATTCGGGGAATGCCCCACAAAATTTGTATATATTTTTATCTAGGGTATGCCTCGAAGTATTTGTATTTGGAGGACGAAAGTAGAACTTGTAGTATTTTTATTTTTACTTTTCTTTTATTATGTGGGAACAACCTCGAGCCTCTTATGTGTTTATTTTTCTTTCCTGTGTGATTTTACGTCAATTTGAATGTTTTAAAAGTCAACTAAATCATGTACGCAAATGTAAATTTTACGGGACTTGGGGAATGCCTAACACCTTCTCCCCGAGTCAAATGAACCCCCTTACCTAGAACTCTAGTGCAGACTTAGTTTTGGAGTCCAAAGTGTTTTTAAAGGAAAGTCATTTTAAAAAAAATGGTGACTTGGCACACCGAAACCAATGTCTGTTGGCGACTTTGAAAAATCCTTTTGAACACAATTCTGTCACTTTCATAATTGAAACCCTTTTTGAGCTTACAAAATCTTTTTATTTATTTAAAAGGGTTTAGTAAGGTTTAAAAAAAGGGGTGTGACAGCTCTGGCGACTCTGCTGGGGAATTACAGGTTCGAGCTAGTACTTGATCTTGTTGGCTTTTTAGGATATTCGTTTAAGATTTTTATGTGTTTTGTTTGCTTTATTTGATTTTTATTTTTGTTTATGACGTTTTATTATTTGCTAGTTGCTTATTTGTTTGCACTTTTTCTTTTATGCGTTACTGCTTTATAAACTGTCATCATTTGCATAACCCTGGGTCTTTTTTCTGTACAAGTCTTCCGGAGTACGTTTGAGTGTACACAGACTTTTTGTGAGTCATCTGTTTCTTTAGGGGGTGGCGTGGGAGCGTGGAGTGGGCGGAAAGCTAGAGCAGCCATCATCGACCACGTGCCGCCCCGAATTGCATTGTTAGTGAACCCCAAATTTAGGTCAGCTTTTGGGTCATTCTTATTTGCATCATGTCATTTGGACCTAGTAGGGCTCGATCCCAGGCACCGTGTCCCTTTGTAGGAAGCGTATCCAAATTTTGTCAAAAATGGGCCCGAAAAATACATTCAATCATCCCTATGTGATACATGTTGCATCTTTGAGGGTAAAAAAGTTATTTGGCAGATCGATGCTTGGGAAAGAAGGGTGAAAAATGAAGCAAGTAGGGCCCAATTATATTTTTCTTTCACAACTTTTTCAAAAATAAACCAAAAAAAAAATGAAAATAAAAAATCCAAAAAGACTTTGCACTTTCCCATCATTTTCCCAAAAAAAGAGAAAAGGAAATCCAAAAAGATTTTACATATTTCATCATTTTTCAAAAAAACAAAAACAAAAAAAAATATGTTTTCTCCAAATCAGTTTTTTTTTAATTTCTTTCCCGTATCCAATCTTCTCGAACTACGCGAACCTGATTCTCGTCTTTCGGGGCGGGATACATAGGCAACCCACATAGGGTCCGGTCTTCCTAGTGAGTCTTAGGTTCTTGATTTTGCGGAATCTTAGCCAAATCTTGCATGTCTAGCCACTTTTGGCCACATCGGTCATTCTTGCAAAAATGGGGTCATTTGCGCAAAAGTGGTTCAATGACCCATGTCTTATGATCTTGAGTCCACAACTAGGTGTCATATTACTTTAAGGTCTGTCCTTATTTAGTTTGCATCTTTAGCCACTTCTGGCCATATCGGTCGTTTCTACAAAATGAGTCATTTCTGCAAATTAATTTTGGGCCATGATTATTGGGAGTTTGAATCCATATAAGCCTTAGTGAGGCATTTCCCATGTATATGAGGTCAATCTTGTTGAGTTTACACTTCTAGCCACTCTTGGCCACATAAGTTAATTTTAATAAATAGCCCAATCACGTCTTGCATGTGTCCCATAGGAGGTGTTGCGGCGTCGCATAGTGTCTTGAGTGGCTAACTCTTTTTGGTCTTATTTTTCTCATTCAGGTATGGATCAGTGTACCAGAGCTCGAGCATGACAAATACCCTAGGACCACTGCATTTAGGAGCTGTTTATAGATACTTTTATGTTTTGAGTTTGTCATTCATGTTGTCTTTTACTTTCTAGTCTTGTATAGTAATATCGAGTCTTTTGTTATATTACTTCCCATTTTGTATTTGAAAAACCAAAAAAAATTAAATGAAAAATGCCAAAAAGATTTTTGTTTCTTAATTTATTTTGTCCATTACTTTTTCAGAACTACGCTTGATCTGATTCATGAGGGACATTAAGGCTGGGCATATATCAGGTAAAATTGATAACCCGAACCGTTAATTTTTTATTGAGTTATCGGTATCGGGTTATTGGGTTAACGATTTAGAATTTTTTTACTATTGGGTTATCGGTTCGGGCCTCGGTTTGCCAATTTTGTTAATAGGTTAACCGATAACCCAATAAGAATTAATAAAATTACGACTTTATCCTTAAGTATATACAAATGCTAGGGCTTCAGTTCATTCTCTCTTATTCTTTCTCAACCTCATTCTTTAGTTGTTTCATCTTCATTCTTCATAGACCTTACTAGTTACTCCTAGCATAAGTCTTTAGTATGCTATATGTGAATGCTTCTCTTTTTTGATTAACTCCGGTGAATTGTCTTTTCTTTTTTGCTTAACTCTAGATTGAGTTATCTTATCGGGTAAACCGATAACCGAACCGATAATAATCGATAACCGATTAACCGATACCCGATAACCGATATCTTATCGGTTCGGTTATCGATTTATCAAATTTGTAAACCGATAAACGATATGCTAAACCGATAATATTAATAACCGAACCGAACTGACGATGCCCACCCCTAAGGGACATGATACATAGGCAACCTACATAGGGTTCGATCGATTTTTTTTTTTTTGAAAACAAAAAAAAAAAGAGAAAAAAGAAAAAGAAAAAAAGAGATGAAATTGTGGATGTGAGAAATGAGAGGAAAGAAAAGAGTGACAATTAAAAAGAAAAAGAGAGGAAGGAAAATGAGCAAGCCTAGAAGTACTAGAAAAGAAAGAAAAGAGAAGGTTGAAATGAACAAAATTGGGATGATGCCAAATGACCTTTTGACCCTTGAAGTCATTCTAGAACCGTTAATTGTTGCTAGGGGCATTGCACGCAATGTGATATTTCTATCTAATAAATCTTCTAACGCTAACATATTGACTTTGTTTTGCTCCTCTTTGTTACTTTCATTATAACAGAGGGTGGTTAGTTTGTGGCACTTTAGTGATTTGTCCATACAACACAAGGTCAAAAAGCAAGGAAGCCATGGCTAGCAAAGACTTGGGTACAAGAGTTGTCGACCCCTCGAGGGAGATTGTGGAGTCGGAATCTGAATTGAACGAGGAGGTCAAAAGGCTAAAACAACAAATGTCTGAAATGTGTCAAGCATGGGCCAATGGTCAAGGACCACTCCTTTCTTATTCTTTCCCGGAGTTTACACCAATCTCGGCTACTACCACTCCGGTTTCATTGTCCGATCAATTCTATCCATTTAGATTCAGTCTTTATCCCAATTGCACGACTATAGCTGGAACTTTTGTTGTGCACTCCCAAAGTGTTCCATTGACAACCAGTCAGACAACTACTACAGTTATGCCTATCTTCACCATCCCACTGCCAGCGGTGGTGCAGAGGAAAACTTATGAGTCATAATTTGCTACCCAGCAAGAACAATACCACTCTCTTGAGTACCACTCTTACCTATTTGATCTTCCTGCAAATGAGAAGCCTGGCCAAAAAATAGCACCGGAAGAAATGACCCAAAGACTAAAAAGCATGGAACAACAGTTGAAAAACATACAAGGGCTGGCAGGTCAGAAGAGTATTGTCTTTAAGGATCAATGTATGTTCCCCGATGTTTGTTTGCCACTTGGTTTCAAGACTCCCAAATATAAAAGTTATTATGGACATGGAGACCCATAGCCCACTGGAAAGGTATTGCAATCAACTAAGAAGTGCGGGAGGAAATGAAGAATTACTTATGGTTTATTTTGGGGAAAGCCTTACAGGTATAGCCTTTGAATGGTTTATGGGTCAAGACACATCTTGCCGGTATGTCTGGGATGACATGGCCTAGGCCTTTGTCAAACAATTCTAATATAACATTGACATCACCCAGGACCGTAATGCCCTTTCAAATTTGAAGAAGAAACCAACTGAAAGTTTCAGGGAATATGCCATTAAATGGAGAGAACAAACAGCTAGAGTTAAGCCACCCATGGATGATCACGAGCTAATCACTATCTTCCTTCAGGATCAAGAGTCCGATTACTTTCAAAATATGATGTTTGCAGTTGGCAAATCATTCTCGGAAGCAATCAAAATGGGAGAAATAGTGGAGAATGGCCTTAAGACAGACAAATTATAAGTCAAGCAACTTTCAAAGCTGCAACTCAGGCTGTCCAAATTGAATTTGGTAATTTTAGTGGCACGAATGAGAAGGTTGAAGAAATCATGATGACATTAAGGTCGAGAAGAGGTCCTAGAAGAACATCTCGAAGGTATGACCAGCCTCGTTTGTTTTTTGACGATTCCCCTGAGAACCCACAATACTCTGTTGTTCAGCCACCAAGACACCCCAGAAGGCGAGCGCCAGCCTCCACAAAATATTCAAGCGCCCCATAACCCACATCTAAGCCAGGGGTATAGAGGTAAACAAAGGTTGAAAGATAATTTTACACCGATAGGAGAGTCCTATGCAAGCTTGTTTGAGAAATTAAAGCATTATGACCTTATTGCACCTATTCCTCCGAATCATGTGGACCTGCGTGCAAGAATCTTTGGCCCTTCTAAAAGGTGTGAATACCATTCCAATACCCAAGGGCACAATGTCGAAAGTTGTCGGGATTTGAAAAGAGAAATATTAATAATGATTCAAGAAGGGATAATTATGATCCAGGACAGTGACACCCAGAACATCGCATATAATCCTTTACCTGCACATGATGATGCACACTTTGTGGGGATGATTCATGGTGACATGGAGAGAGTATGCGAATCCTCTTGGAAACTTGCTGACTGAAGTTAATGATATTGAAATTGGTGAAGGTCCCGGTAATTTTGATGTGCAACCCAGTGGCTAAGATGTAGAGCTTGATAACTGGAAAGACACTCGCTAGCCAGGGAGATGTTTTAGTGGTTTATTTTGTTGTCATTTCTGTTGTCCAGGTTATTTCGGGGTTGTAATCCGGACATTGTCTTGTAGCTCAAAACTTTCTTCTTCTTAATTTGTCTAGTTCATTTAGTTGTAGTAACTCGTCTAGTGTTATTTAGGATTGTTCTAGGATTATAACCCATGTCTTTTTTGCTTGTTTTGTTCAAACCCTTTTCACCATCTGTCTAATGCAATCTCTTGTTTTCTGTTAGTTCTAGTCAGTTTTTGTTTAGGTCATTTTCCTTCTATAGTTCTTTTCATGATGACTCTAGTGACATGACATGCACGCATAATTCTCAGCGTGGTCTTGAAAGTTAGTCTAATCATGAAGCAATTACACAGTTTTAAATATAATAAAAGGAGGCATTTGAGGAAATAAGTAAAGATTCACGCATCCTGAGAAAACCTGAATCTTGAATTGAGTGAAACTGAGGCAGTTAGTTTGGGAAATCAAGAGGTTGATAAGAGCATACAATAAAGAAATGTCTCTCAAGCGGTTTGAGGAAAATCAATCAGTGCTGAAATGCATTCTTCCACATCAATATAAGGTTGAGTCAAGTTTGCTTCGAACCGGCAAGGATCATTCATTAGGACAGAGGTATTGCCCGTCGTCACTTTCTGTTTGTGATGATTCCATCAATAGATACTGTGCATGATTTCTTTGCGTATTTTCAATTGCACGTTTGTACTTGGCATTTGTAAAGTTTGGTATGATGAAGACATTTTATTCTGCTACCCAAACACATTTATCTTTTGCTATCCCTTTTGAGCCTTAATTTGTTTTGTTCCATACCCCTCTTTTGGAATCAGAAGTAGAGTTAGGAACTAGAAAATAAAAAGAAGAAGAAAAAAGAAAGAAGGAAAAAAAGAAAAAGAAGAAGAAAAGGAAAAAAAAACAACTTTGTGTTTGAACTACGTTCGACCTGATTTTTGTCACCTCAAGATACGTAGGCAGACATGTGTGCGAGTCAACGGGCGAGTAAACCCGTGGATCGTGGAAGCAAGGCCACTCTGCCACTTACAATACCCCGTCACGTATTTAAGTCATCTGCAAAGGATTCTACCCGCTGCTCTATGGAAATTGTACTTCAAGGCGGCCACCGTGGCTCTTCCGCCGCGATGACTTAGCCAACGACACGTGCTCTTGGGGCCAAAGGCCCCTATTGAGGGTCGGCAAGTGGACGGCGAAGCATGCATCGCTTCTAGCCCAGATTCTGACTTAGAGGCATTCAGTCATAATCCAGCGCACGGTAGCTTCGCGCCACTGGCTTCTCAACCAAGCGCGATGACCAATTGTGCGAATCAATGGTTCTTATCGTACTAGGTTTAATTACTATTGCGACACTGTCATCAGTAGGGTAAAACTAACCTGTCTCACGACCATCTAAACCCAACTCACGTTCCCTATTGGTGGGTGAACAATCCAACACTTGGTGAATT